>NC_059458.1:2292500-2302500 GCF_905237065.1 Salmo salar
ATGTTTTGTTATTGTATTCGTTCATTCTTTATAGTCGTCGTAGCAACTGAATATAAAATAGTTGGAACAGGTTTGGCCTCCATCTTGATTCTGGTAAAAATGTAAATTGGATATAAATCCCAATATTTATTCTTTCACTTAAAGAGAACAGAATGGAAAGGGGAAAGACATGATTATCTTAGTATTTTTTATGTGGCGTCTGTTATGGTTACAACAGTGGCATTGATAAATAAACTGGCTAGATAATAGTCCTGAGTGTGAATTCCATTTTCATTCCTGGTATTTATTCAAGCACATCTCCATGTTTATTCAGTCCAAAGTATTAAAAGATTGATTCAATGGGATGTTTGGGAATAAAATGCAAACAAAACAATGTGTATATAATGCTGTTTTGTTCTTAGCCAGGAAAGGTGTTGTGGTTGATTATTGTGTGTTATTCTGGGTGTGTACTGCTTCCCACCTGCAGAACACACTGCTGTTAGGACTGTAGTGTCTGTGGAAGCTTAACATTGCTGGGCTGATGTTGTCAGGAAAGGTTTAGGATGAGTTAAAGCCTGACGGGGAGCAGCGGGTATTGAGGTGTATTATTAGACAGGTGCCTCAGAATATTGATGGTTATCTATGTGGTTATATACCGTATCTTATACCGTACAAAGATCTATATATACCATGTACATCTAGAAAGGCACTTTGAGTTGTGTACGGAGGCAAACTTTCCCCACGACTGGATGCTTTGTCATGGTGACTGAATGATGTGCATCCTGTCATTAAGTCTAACCTATTATACATTAACTCTAATGGACTGTTTTCTTTAGTATGTGACTTAAAACAACTGACACACACACACACACACACACACACACACACACACACACACACACACACACACACACACACACACACACACACACACACACACACACACACACACACACACACGTCTTTATGTCTACACTAATTACACTGCCCCTGGTGTGTTGATATGACTGTTAATGAGTGTTGGGTACCAGGCTACTGGATCTTATCTTTGGGACAGGACAGGGTTCAGGGGGTTGGTGGAAAGAGAGAGGGAGGGGGTTAAAGACAGGGGGTTGGTGGAGAGAGAGAGGAGGGGGGTTAAAGACAGGGGGTTGGTGAGAGAGAGAGGGAGGGGGTTAAAGACAGGGGTTGGTGAGAAAGAGAGAGGGAGGGGGGTTAAAGACAGGGGGTTGGTGGAGAGAGAGAGGGAGGGGGTTAAAGACAGGGGGTTGGTGGAGAGAGAGAGGGAGGGGGTTAAAGACAGGGGGTTGGTGGAGAGAGAGAGGGAGGGGGTTAAAGACAGGGGTTGGTGGAGAGAGAGAGGGGAGGGGGTTAAAGACAGGGGGTTGGTGGAGAGAGAGAGGGAGGGGGTTAAAGACAGGGGGTTGGTGAGAGAGAGAGGGAGGGGGTTAAAGACAGGGGGTTGGTGGAGAGAGAGAGGGAGGGGGTTAAAGACAGGGGTTGGTGGAGAGAGAGAGGGAGGGGGTTAAAGACAGGGGTTGGTGGAGAGAGAGAGGGAGGGGGTTAAAGACAGGGGTTGGTGGAGAGAGAGAGGGAGGGGGTTAAAGACAGGGGTTGGTGGAGAGAGAGAGAGGGAGGGGGGTTAAAGACAGGGGGTTGGTGGAGAGAGAGAGGGAGGGGGTTAAAGACAGGGGTTGGTGGAGAGAGAGAGGGAGGGGGGTTAAAGACAGGGGTTGGTGGAGAGAGAGAGGGAGGGGGGGTTAAAGACAGGGGGTTGGTGGAGAGAGAGAGGGAGGGGGGTTAAAGACAGGGGGTTGGTGGAGAGAGAGAGGAGGGGGGTTAAAGACAGGGGGTTGGTGGAGAGAGAGAGAGGGAGGGGGTTAAAGACAGGGGGTTGGTGGAGAGAGAGGGAGGGGGTTAAAGACAGGGGGTTGGTGGAGAGAGAGGGAGGGGGTTAAAGACAGGGGGTTGGTGGAGAGAGAGAGGGAGGGGGTTAAAGACAGGGGTTGGTGGAGAGAGAGAGGGAGGGGGGGTTAAAGACAGGGGGTTGGTGGAGAGAGAGGAGGGGGGTTAAAGACAGGGGGTTGGTGGAGAGAGAGAGAGGGAGGGGGTTAAAGACAGGGGTTGGTGGAGAGAGAGAGGGAGGGGGTTAAAGACAGGGGGTTGGTGGAGAGAGAGAGAGGGAGGGGGTTAAAGACAGGGGTTGGTGGAGAGAGAGAGGGAGGGGGTTAAAGACAGGGGGTTGGTGGAGAGAGAGAGGGAGGGGGTTAAAGACAGGGGGTTGGTGGAGAGAGAGAGGGAGGGGGTTAAAGACAGGGGGTTGGTGGAGAGAGAGAGGGAGGGGGTTAAGGGGTTGGTGGAGAAGAGGGGGGTTAAAGACAGGGGTTGGTGGAGAGAGAGAAGGGAGGGGGTTAAAGACAGGGGTTGGTGGAGAGAGAGAGGGGGGGGTTAAAGACAGGGGGTTGGTGGAGAGAGAGAGGGAGGGGGTTAAAGACAGGGGGTTGGTGGAGAGAGAGAGGGAGGGGGGTTAAAGACAGGGGGTTGGTGGAGAGAGAGAGGAGGGTTAAAGACAGGGGGTTGGTGGAGGAGAGAGAGGGAGGGGGGTTAAAGACAGGGGTTGGTGGAGAGAGAGAGGGAGGGGGTTAAAGACAGGGGGTTGGTGGAGAGAGAGAGGGAGGGGGTTAAAGACAGGGGTTGGTGGAGAGAGAGAGGGAGGGGGTTAAAGACAGGGGTTGGTGGAGAGAGAGAGGGAGGAGGGGTTAAAGACAGGGGTTGGTGGAGAGAGAGAGGGAGGGGGGGTTAAAGACAGGGGTTGGTGGAGAGAGAGAGGGAGGGGGTTAAAGACAGGGGGTTGGTGGAGAGAGAGAGGGAGGGGGTTAAAGACAGGGGTTGGTGGAGAGAGAGAGGGAGGGGGTTAAAGACAGGGGGTTGGTGGAGAGAGAGAGGGAGGGGGTTAAAGACAGGGGTTGGTGGAGAGAGAGAGGGAGGGGGGTTAAAGACAGGGGGTTGGTGGAGAGAGAGAGGAGGGGGTTAAAGACAGGGGTTGGTGGAGAGAGAGAGGGAGGGGGTTAAAGACAGGGGGTTGGTGGAGAGAGAGGGGAGGGGGGTTAAAGACAGGGGGTTGGTGGAGAGAGAGAGGGGGGGGTTAAAGACAGGGGTTGGTGGAGAGAGAGGGAGGGGGTTAAAGACAGGGGTTGGTGGAGAGAGAGAGGGAGGGGGGGTTAAAGACAGGGGGTTGGTGGAGAGAGAGAGGGAGGGGGTTAAAGACAGGGGTTGGTGGAGAGAGAGAGGGAGGGGGTTAAAGACAGGGGTTGGTGGAGAGAGAGAGGGAGGGGGGTTAAAGACAGGGGCTGGTGGAGAGAGAGAGGAGGGGGGTTAAAGACAGGGGTTGGTGGAGAGAGAGAGGGAGGGGGGTTAAAGACAGGGGTTGGTGGAGAGAGAGAGGGAGGGGGGTTAAAGACAGGGGGTTGGTGGGAGAGAGAGGGAGGGGGGGTTAAAGACAGGGGGTTGGTGGAGAGAGAGAGGGAGGGGGGGTTAAAGACAGGGGGTTGGTGGAGAGAGAGAGGGAGGGGGTTAAAGACAGGGGTTGGTGGAGAGAGAGGGAGGGGGGTTAAAGACAGGGGGTTGGTGGAGAGAGAGAGGGAGGGGGTTAAAGACAGGGGGTTGGTGGAGAGAGAGAGGGAGGGGGTTAAAGACAGGGGTTGGTGGAGAGAGAGAGGGAGGGGGTTAAAGACAGGGGGTTGGTGGAGAGAGAGAGGGAGGGGGGTTAAAGACAGGGGTTGGTGGAGAGAGAGAGGAGGGGGGTTAAAGACAGGGGTTGGTGGAGAGAGAGAGGGAGGGGGTTAAAGACAGGGGTTGGTGGAGAGAGAGAGGGAGGGGGGTTAAAGACAGGGGGTTGGTGGAGAGAGAGGGAGGGGGTTAAAGACAGGGGTTGGTGGAGAGAGAGGAGGGGGTTAAAGACAGGGGGTTGGTGGAGAGAGAGAGGGAGGGGGTTAAAGACAGGGGTTGGTGGAGAGAGAGAGGGAGGGGGGGTTAAAGACAGGGGTTGGTGGAGAGAGAGAGGGAGGGGGTTAAAGACAGGGGTTGGTGGAGAGAGAGGGAGGGGGGTTAAAGACAGGGGTTGGTGGAGAGAGAGAGGGAGGGGGGGTTAAAGACAGGGGGTTGGTGGAGAGAGAGAGGGAGGGGGTTAAAGACAGGGGTTGGTGGAGAGAGAGGGAGGGGGTTAAAGACAGGGGTTGGTGGAGAGAGAGAGGGAGGGGGTTAAAGACAGGGGTTGGTGGAGAGAGAGGGGAGGGGGTTAAAGACAGGGGTTGGTGGAGAGAGAGAGGAGGGGGGTTAAAGACAGGGGGTTGGTGGAGAGAGAGAGGGAGGGGGGTTAAAGACAGGGGTTGGTGGAGAGAGAGGGAGGGGGTTAAAGACAGGGGTTGGTGGAGAGAGAGAGGGAGGGGGGTTAAAGACAGGGGGTTGGTGGAGAGAGAGAGGGAGGGGGTTAAAGACAGGGGTTGGTGGAGAGAGAGGGAGGGGGTTAAAGACAGGGGTTGGTGGAGAGAGAGAGGGAGGGGGTTAAAGACAGGGGGTTGGTGGAGAGAGAGAGGGAGGGGGTTAAAGACAGGGGGTTGGTGGAGAGAGAGGGAGGGGGGTTAAAGACAGGGGTTGGTGGAGAGAGAGAGGGAGGGGGGTTAAAGACAGGGGTTGGTGGAGAGAGAGAGGGAGGGGGGTTAAAGACAGGGGGTTGGTGGAGAGAGAGAGGAGGGGGGGTTAAAGACAGGGGTTGGTGGAGAGAGAGGGAGGGGTTAAAGACAGGGGGTTGGTGGAGAGAGAGAGGAGGGGGGTTAAAGACAGGGGGTTGGTGGAGAGAGAGAGGGAGGGGGTTAAAGACAGGGGGTTGGTGGAGAGAGAGAGGGAGGGGGGGTTAAAGACAGGGGGTTGGTGGAGAGAGAGAGAGGGGGGTTAAAGACAGGGGTTGGTGGAGAGAGAGAGGGAGGGGGTTAAAGACAGGGGTTGGTGGAGAGAGAGAGGGAGGGGGGTTAAAGACAGGGGGTTGGTGGAGAGAGAGAGTGGGAGGGGGTTAAAGACAGGGGGTTGGTGGAGAGAGAGAGGGAGGGGGGTTAAAGACAGGGGTTGGTGGAGAGAGAGAGGGAGGGGGTTAAAGACAGGGGGTTGGTGGAGAGAGAGAGGGAGGGGGTTAAAGACAGGGGGTTGGTGGAGAGAGAGAGGGAGGGGGTTAAAGACAGGGGGTTGGTGGAGAGAGAGGGAGGGAGGGGGTTAAAGACAGGGGGTTGGTGGAGAGAGAGAGGAGGGGGTTAAAGACAGGGGTTGGTGGAGAGAGAGAGGGAGGGGGTTAAAGACAGGGGGTTGGTGGAGAGAGAGAGGGAGGGGGTTAAAGACAGGGGGTTGGTGGAGAGAGAGGGAGGGGGTTAAAGACAGGGGGTTGGTGGAGAGAGAGAGGGAGGGGGGTTAAAGACAGGGGGTTGGTGGAGAGAGAGAGGGAGGGGGTTAAAGACAGGGGGTTGGTGGAGAGAGAGAGGGGAGGGGGTTAAAGACAGGGGTTGGTGGAGAGAGAGAGGGAGGGGGTTAAAGACAGGGGTTGGTGGAGAGAGAGAGGGAGGGGGGTTAAAGACAGGGGGTTGGTGGAGAGAGAGGAGGGGGGGTTAAAGACAGGGGTTGGTGGAGAGAGAGAGGGAGGGGGTTAAAGACAGGGGGTTGGTGGAGAGAGAGGAGGGGGTTAAAGACAGGGGTTGGTGGAGAGAGAGAGGAGGGGTTAAAGACACGGGGTTGGTGGAGAGAGAGAGGGGAGGGGGTTAAAGACAGGGGTTGGTGGAGAGAGAGAGGGAGGGGGTTAAAGACAGGGGGTTGGTGGAGAGAGATGGGAGGGGGGTTAAAGACAGGGGGTTGGTTGAGAGAGAGAGGGAGGGAGGTTAAAGACATTGGGTTGGTGGAGAGAGAGAGGGAGGGGGGTTAAAGACAGGGGGTTGGTGGAGAGAGAGGGAGGGAGGTTAAAGACGGGGGTTGGTGGAGAGAGAGAGGGAGGGAGGTTAAAGACAGGGGGTTGGTGGAGAGAGAGAGGGAGGGGGTTAAAGACAGGGGGTTGGTGGAGAGAGAGAGGGAGGGGGGTTAAAGACAGGGGGTTGGTGGAGAGAGAGAGGGAGGGGGGTTAAAGACAGGGGGGTTGGTGGAGAGAGAGAGGGAGGGGGTTAAAGACAGGGGTTGGTGGAGAGAGAGAGGGAGGGGGGTTAAAGACAGGGGGTTGGTGGAGAGAGAGAGGGAGGGGGGGTTAAAGACAGGGGGGTTGGTGGAGAGAGAGAGGGAGGGGCTGTTAAAGACAGGGGGTTGGTGGAGAGAGAGTGGGAGGGGTGTTAAAGACAGGGGGTTGGTGGAGAGAGAGAGGAGGGGGGTTAAAGACAGGGGGTTGGTGGAGAGAGAGAGGGAGGGGGTTAAAGACAGGGGTTGGTGTTTGAGAGAGAGAGGGAGGGGTGTTAAAGACGGGGGGTTGGTGGAGAGAGAGTGGGAGGGGGGTTAAAGACTAGGGGTTGGTGGAGAGAGAGAGGGAGGGGGTTAAAGACAGGGGGTTGGTGTGAGAGAGTGGGAGGGGGTTAAAGACAGGGGGTTGGTGTAGAGAGAGAGAAGGTGGTGTTAAAGACAAGGGGTTGGTGTTATGATATTAGGTCGGGTTATGACATATTGAAGGTGGTGTTATGACATATTGAAGGTGCTGTTATGACATATTGAAGGTGCTGTTATGACATATTGAAGGTGCTGTTATGACATGCTGATTTGTTGTGCTGTTTTCTTCCCCCTGCATTCTGTGGACATTGATTTCATCTCAGTGAGACATCAAGACCAGTGTTCTCACCAGATGTGTACTGTCAACAGAGAGAATAGAGAGATTATAGAGAGAATCACCAGAGAAAGGATCCATAGAACGTATAGGAGGGATAAAGGAGAGGAAGAAGATATGTAGTGAAGGAGAGAGGCATGTCTGTGGTCCCCAGTCATCAGATCTCAGGGTTAATTGGGAGAGAAGAGGCCCCATGATCAATACACTACTGTGTGTGTGTGTGTGTGTGTGTGTGTGTGTGTCTGCTCCATTGAGCCATGTAATAATGCTTTGACTTGGGTTGAGCTGTTTGGGTTGTTTGGAGGAGCCCCAGACAGAGGGCTTGTTTGTTCAGGGCCATGCCCAGGAGAGGAGACGGGAGAGTGGGTACAGAGAGGCAGGGTGACCCCTGGGGCTGGAGCTGGAGCTTGGTTGTTCCATGAACAGGCCAGGGTGAGGTCAGCTCTGGGACTGAGGAGAGAGAGGCTGAACTCTCTCTGGCTGAAAAAGCATTTTTGTCTATTGAATCAACTGAACTCTGACATAGTGTCTGATTTGAAGAAACCTTAACTCGTTCTGTGTCCTTGTCTTCCTGCTGTGGTCTCCATGTTTTTGGCAGGGGCTTTCATGGAGAAAACCTCAGCCTCACTCCTGAGGGAAATACTGCAACTGTCACGCTTGTTTTCAACTTCTGTATGTGGATTGTATTGCTCATCTTGGTTATGATTTCTCTGTAGTTCTTTCGCTGACAACATTGGTTAAGACAGGGCTTAGTCGGGGATACAATTGCATTCAAACGGTGGATTGAGTGTTTGTGTATAAGTGAGTAAGTGTGTGTCTCCTCTTCCTCCCTTCTCTACACCACAACACCAATCCCCTTCACCCCCTCTGAGGTAGGTCTGCCCCTGCTGCTCCTGCGGCTAATGTTCCTGGGGGCCTGATTCAGACAGGGGCCCTCTCCTGCTGCTCTACCCCAGCCTCCCCCTCTCTTACTGCGTTAGCCTGCTGAGGACAGGGCCTAGTAGAAGATTAATGGAGCTCACCACTGGAACAGTGTGTGTGTGTGTGTGTGTGTGTGTGTGTGTGTGTGTGTGTGTGTGTGTGTGTGTGTGTGTGTGTGTGTGTGTGTGTGTGTGTGTGTGTGTGTGTGTGTGTGTGTGTGTGTGTGTGTTTGTGGACAGAGTTAGTCTCTCTGTCTACAGGCTCCAGGGGTAAACTGTCATCTCTGGTTCAGTTGTTTGGTGTGGCCATATTTTGGGCATTTTCCAAGGTTCCTCATAGGCATTTTAGGATTGTGTGTGTGTGGATGTTTGTATGTGTGTATGTAAAATACTTCTCTTATACAGCTGACACACATTACCTTTCTTTAGCAGATAATTGTGTGTATTGTTGTGAATTGTTAGATATTACTGCACAGTTGGGAACACGAGTAATTCATTACACCCACAAGAACATCTGCTAAATATGTGTATGTGACCAATCAAATTTCATTTGATTTGAATTAAACGTGACTATCTCTCCTCCTTTCTACTCTCTAACTCTACCCATCTCTCTCTCTCTCCTCCTTTCTACTCTCTAATTCTACCCATGTCTCTCTCCTCCTTTCTACTCTCTAACTCTACCCATCTCTCTCTCTCTCCTCCTTTCTACTCTCTAACTCTACCCATCTCTCTCTCTCTCTCCTCCTTTCTACTCTCTAACTCTACTGTCACGTCCTGGCCAGTATAAGGTTAATTGTTTTTGTAGTTTGGTCAGGACGTGGCAGAGGGTATTTGTTTTATGTGGTTCGGGGTGGTGTGTTTGTGTAAAGGGTGTTTGATTTAGTATTTCCGGGTTTTTGGTTGATGGTCTATGTGTTTGTATTCTATGGTTAGTCTGGTGTGTGTGTTTCTGTTTGAGTATTTTCCTCACAGGACTGTTTGCTGTCGTTTTTTTGTTCATTTTTGTAGTGTTCTCTTGTTTATTTGAATTAAAACTGTAATGATGAACACATCCTCTGCTGCACCTTGGTTCCCTCTTCAAGACAGTCGTTACATCTACCCACCAACACAGGACCAAGCAGCGGAAGAAGGCTGGCGAGGTAAGGGAGACCGGGAGGCACCCCCAATAATTTTTTAGGGGGGGGCACAAGGGGAGTTTTGCGGGGCAAGAATGGAGCCCCAGGCCAGCTCCCTGCACTAGCATGGAGGTGCGTGTTCGCAACTGCCGGAGTGGCCAGACTGCGCTGAACTGCCGGAGTGGCCAGACTGCGCTGAACTGCCGGAGTGGCCAGACTGCGCTGAACTGCCGGAGTGGCCAGACTGCCCAGACTGTCCCGAGTTGCCAGACTGCGCAGAACTGTCCGGAGTGGCCAGACTGCCCAGACTGTCCCGAGTTGCCAGACTGCCCAGACTGTCCCGAGTTGCCAGACTGCCCAGACTGTCCCGAGTTGCCAGACTGCCCAGACTGCCCCGAGTTGCCAGACTGCCCAGACTGCCCCGAGTTGCCAGACTGCCCAGACTGTCCCGAGTTGCCAGACTGCCCAGACTGTCCCGAGCTGCCAGACTGCCCAGACTGTCGTTTTTTGTTCATTTTTGTAGTGTTCTCTTGTTTATTTGAATTAAAACTCTAATGATGAACACATCCTCTGCTGCACCTTGGTTCCCTCTTCAAGACAGTCGTTACATCTACCCATCTCTCTCTCCTCCTTTCTACTCTCTAACTCTACCCATCTCTCTCTCCTCCTTTCTACTCTCTAACTCTACCCATCTCTCTCTCCTCCTTTCTACTCTCTAACTCTACCCATCTCTCTCTCCTCCTTTCTACTCTCTAACTCTACCCATCTCTCTCTCTCTCCTCCTTTCTACTCTCTAACTCTACCCATTCTCTCCTCCTTTCTACTCTCTAACTCTACCCATCTCTCTCTCTCTCCTCCTTTCTACTCTCTAACTCTACCCATCTCTCTCTCCTCCTTTCTACTCTCTAACTCTACCCATCTCTCTCTCTCTCCTCCTTTTTACTCTCTAACTCTACCCATCTCTCTCCTCCTTTCTACTCTCTAACTCTACCCATCTCTCTCTCTCTCCTCCTTTCTACTCTCTAACTCTACCCATCTCTCTCTCTCTCCTCCTTTCTACTCTCTAACTCTACCCATCTCTCTCTCCTCCTTTGTACTCTCTACCTCTACATCTCTCTCTCCCTACCTCCCCCTCTCTCCCTCCCTCC
>NC_059458.1:2305000-2500000 GCF_905237065.1 Salmo salar
GTGTGTGTGTGTGTGTGTGTGTGTGTGTGTGTGTGTGTGTGTGTGTGTGTGGTCTGAACGGGAATTTATTTTGGACCACATTTTTGAATTTAATTCAACTGCTGCATATTGCTCCTCGCTCCATTTGTATAGAAATCATCTGAGGTGAGCCCCTGTCCCCACGGACCCCCGAGTGGCGCAGTGGTCTAATGCACTGCATCTCAATGCTAGTGGCGTCACTACATCACTGGTTCGATTCCAGGCTGTATCACAACCGGCCGTGAGTCCCATAGGCCTGTGCACAATTTGCCCAGTGTCGTCTGGGTTTGGCCAGGGTAGGCCGTCATTGTAAATAACAATTTCTTGTTAACTGACTTTCCTAGTTAAATAAAGGTTAAATAAATCAATAAATAATAAAAACATCTAGGGAGTGAACGCTCACAGAGAATTGTTATGTTTTCTGTGTTTCTCTCTTTTCTTTTGTTCTGTCTTTATTTTCTCCAGTTTATGGCACGACTCTCTCTCTCTGTCTCTCTCTCTGTCTCAGTCTCTCTCTCTGTCTCCCTTTCTCTGTCTCTCTCTGTCTCTCTGTCTCTCTCCCAGTCCCTCTTTCTCTCTCTCTCTTTCTCTCTCTCTCTCTGTTTATTCAGTTGATGGTCAATAATAGAAACAGCAAACAGAGTGTTTTCAATATGTAGACAGCTCAGTGTTGTGAATGAACTGGATTAATGACGTCTGAACACAGTTAACGCTCTCTCACTCACTCCCCTCCACTTCATTTGGAGGCTCATGTGTAGTTGTGTTGTGATCAATACGTCTATGTTCACTTAAAGGGGAATTTGATTCCAATAGAATGACACTGAGCGTTGTGTATTTCCCTTCACTGCATCTCCTAATGTTCTCTCAACTCCACAGCCAAAGAGCTCAAATAAAACCCCAATCCCTAATCTCCTTCTCTGTGTCCCTGTCTTGCTCTCTGTGTCAGTGTCTCTGTGTCCCTGTCTTGCTCTCTGTGTCAGTGTGTCTGTGTCCCTGTCTTGCTCTCTGTGTCAGTGTCTCTGTGTCCCTGTCTTGCTCTCTGTGTCAGTGTCTCTGTGTCCCTGTCTTGCTCTCTGTGTCAGTGTCTCTGTGTCCCTGTCTTGCTCTCTGTGTCAGTGTCTCTGTGTCCCTGTCTTGCTCTCTGTGTCAGTGTCTCTGTGTCCCTGTCTTGCTCTCTGTGTCAGTGTCTCTGTGTCCCTGTCTTGCTCTCTGTGTCAGTGTCTCTGTGTCCCTGTCTTGCTCTCTGTGTCAGTGTCTCTGTGTCCCCGTCTTGCTCTCTGTGTCTCTGTCTCTGTGTCCCCTGTCTGCCCTGTGTGACGTTGTGTCGGCCCCTGTGTGACTTTTCTAAATGGCCTGTTATAATCACCACTCTGCTATAGACTGTAATGGAATGTGACGATTAGCGCCCTCGTCGCCACGCTAATGGGCTTGACTTTCTGTCGCCACCGGGAGCAGTGCATTGTGGGATAGCCTAAATGAGGGTGGCGTGTGACAGAGGGGTGCAGGGGTGTGTGAATGGGTGTAAAGTGTACCTCTCCTCCTCTCTCAGGAAGACAGGCAGTTAGAGGGACAGTTATGGAAACGTCAAAAATCTCCTTCTAAATGTCGTCTAGAGGATGTGGCCGGAGAGAATTATCGGCCTCAGGGGTGCAGTACTTACACACTGAAACTATGGTCTGTACCCCCCCCCCGATGTAGAGGGCTGCATTCCCTCAGGATACCTTGTAATGTATGCATTAGTCTACCTATTGTATTAAAAGCACCTCTTTGTCACATTATTCACACACTCCTACTTCTCTTCTCCTAGTTGGGCAAGTATGTCTAAAGTACCCGCCCACAGGAGCGGGCAGGTGCGGTATGAAAAGCTGTGGGTGCAGGTGGGAGCGGGCAGGCGGGCGCAGGTGCGGTATGAAAAGCTGTGGGTGCAGGTGGGAGCATGGTCGAGCGGCAGGTGCGGTATGAAAAGCTGTGGGTGCAGGTGGGAGCAGGCAGGTGAAGCGTGGGTGCAGGTGGGAGCGGCAGGTGCGGTATGAAAAGCTGTGGGTGCAGGTGGGAGCTGGCAGGTGCGGTATGAAAAGTTGTGGGTGCAGGTGGGAGCGGGCAGGTGCGGTATGAAAAGCGGTGGGTGCAGGTGGGAGCGGGCAGGTGCGGTATGAAAAGCTGTGGGTGCAGGTGGGAGCGGGCAGGTGCGGTATGAAAAGCTGTGGGTGCAGGTGGGAGCAGGCAGGTGCGGTATGAAAAGCTGTGGGTGCAGGTGGGAGCAGGCAGGTGCGGTATGAAAAGCTGTGGGTGCAGGTGGGAGCAGGCAGGTGCGGTATGAAAAGCTGTGGGTGCAGGTGGGAGCTGGCAGGTGCGGTATGAAAAGCTGTGGGTGCAGGTGGGAGCGGGCAGGTGCGGTATGAAAAGCTGTGGGTGCAGGTGGGAGCGGGCAGGTGCGGTATGAAAAGCGGTGGGTGCAGGTGGGAGCGGGCAGGTGCGTGAGAGGGCAGGTGCGGTATGAAAAGCTGTGGGTGCAGGTGGGAGCAGGATGAAGAAATCAGTCCCACGCAGACCTCTTTCCCCCGATGCAACCATGATATCTAACATCCTTCTCCCTTTGGACTGGCCAAACTTTGTATAAATAAAATAAAAAATCCCAAAAGCATAAGAAAAAAACACCAATGACTCTTTAATCAGATATTACTCACACTCTCTATATAGATTAACCTTCCTCTCAGAGAACCTCCTCTCCTATGGTCTCTTTTCCCCCTCCTCTCTATCCTCCTGTCTCTATGCTCCCAGCCCGATAGAGAGAGTGGTCGACTAACTTTAATCTTTATTACCTGCTTTGATTTTCCTGCTAAAGGAGGAAATGCATAATTTGCCTCCTTTGAAGTTGCTCCACTATTACTGACAACATGTTACTTTAATCTGAGACCCCCGAACATTAAATATTTAATCATTTACTGAACAAAGGAGGGCCAGGGCCATTTTCTCCTACCTCTTTGACTTTTCCTGTCATACACTGTCAGTGTAGCTAGTAAGAAGCTATTCATTTGGGCTGGAAAAGGGCCTTTTCCAAGCAGAGGTGAGGTCAACCTGTTATTACCTTGTTATTTCACCAGACTGAGAGGGAAGAGCTCTGAAGTCAAGTGTTCCCGTGTAGGTGACTGGAAGGCTCAGTGTCCTACTCTGACTGAAGGAACATGTTAGTGTACTGACTGTAGTGTGAGCATGCGTGCCCTCAGAAGGGGAAATGAAAACAATTACCCAGACTCATGTTGTTTCACTCCCCCTTACTCCCCATGTACCAACCTCTTTCATCCCTCCTCTCCCTCCTTCCTTCCCTCCTCCACCTTTTGATGAATTACTCTGTGAACATCATATGCTGGCTGAACAGAAACATAATTGCTAGTGTGTGTAATTGTGCATCTGTTTTAGCTTGTGTGTGTGTGTGTACATGTGTGCGTTGTGATTTTTCTCACTAAATGCATCCAGCTCCTTTCCAGCTGCTTAGCAGTAGTCTCTATATTACACCATGTATAAGCATCCAGCTCCACTTCATTATATTGTATTAGAGGTCGACCGATTATGATTTTTCAACGCCGATACCGATTATTGGAGGCCCAAAATGCCGATTAATCGGCCGATTTCTTTCTCGTTTATTTATTTGTAATAATGACAATTACAACAATACTGAATGAACACTTATTTTTAACTTAATATAATACATAAATAAAATCAATTTAGCCTCAAATAAATAATGAAACATGTTCAATTTGGTTTAAATAATGCAAAACAATGTGTTGGAGAAGAAAGTAAAAGTGCAATATGTGCCATGTAAAAAAGCTAAGGTTTAAGTTCCTTGCTCAGAACATGAGAACATATGAAAGCTGGTGGTTCCTTTTAACATGAGTCTTCAATATTCCCAGGTAAGAAGTTTTAGGTTGTAGTTATTATAGGAGTTATAGGACTATTTCTCTCTATACGATTTGTATTTCATATACTATTGACTATTAGATGTTCTTATAGGCACTTTAGTATTGCCAGTGTAACAGTATAGCTTCCGTCCCTCTCCTCGCTCCTACCTGGGCTCGAACCAGGAACACATCGACAACAGCCACCCTCGAAGCAGCGTTACCCATGCAGAGCAAGGGGAACAACTACTCCAAGTCTCAGAGCGAGTGACGTTTGAAACGCTATTAGCTATTATACCCACCCGGCTTGAAGTCATAAACAGCTTGAAACACAGCGAAGAGCGGCTGGCAAAACGCACGAAAGTGCTGTCTGAATGAATGCTTACGAGCCTGCTGCTGCCTACCACCGCTCAGTCAGACTGCTCTATCAAATCGTAGACTTAATTATAATATAATAAACACACAGAAATACGAGCCTTAGGTCATTAATATGGTCAAATCCGGAAATTATCATCTCGAAAACGAAACATTTTTTTCTTTCAGGTGGCATCCCTAAGTCTAAATATTCCTGTTACATTGCACAACCTTCAATGTTATGTCATAATTACGTAAAATTCAGGCAAATTAGTTCGCAACGAGCCAGGCGGCCCAAATTGTTGCATATACCCTGACTCTGCGTGCAATGAACGCTAGAGATGTGACACAATTTCATGTTAGCAGGCAATATTAACCTCTCTAGGGCCGGCGGGACGAAATCGTCCCACCTACGTAACAGCCAGTGGAATCCTGTGGCGCGTTATTCAAATACCTTAGAAATGCTATTACTTCAATTTCTCAAACATATGACTATTTTACACCATTTTAAAGACAAGACTCTCATTAATCTAAACACACTGTCCGATTTCAAAAAGGCTTTACAACGAAAGCAAAACATTACATTATGTCAGCAGAGTACCCAGCCAGAAATAATCAGACACCCATTTTTCAAGCTAGCATATAATGTCACAAAAACCCAGAAGACAGCTAAATGCAGCACTAACCTTTGATGATCTTCATCAGATGACACACCTAGGACATTATGTTATACAATACATGCATGTGTTGTTCAATCAAGTTCATATTTATATCAAAAACCAGCTTTTTACATTAGCATGTGACGTTCAGAACTAGCATACCCCCCGATATGTCCGATTTTAAAATAGCTTTTCAGTGAAAGCACATTTTGCAATATTCTCAGTAGATAGCCCGGGGCTAGCTATTTAGACACCCAGCAAGTTTAGCACTCACCAAAGTCAGATTTACTATAAGAAAAATGTTATTACCTTTGGTGTTCTTCGTCAGAATGCACTCCCAGGACTTCTACTTCAATAACAAATGTTGGTTTGGTCCCAAATAATCCATTGTTATATCCAAACAGCGGCGTTTTGTTCGTGCGTTCAAGACACTATCCGAAAGGGTAAAGAAGGGTGACGAGCACGGCGCATTTCGTGACAAAAAAATTCTAAATATTCCATTACCGTACTTTGAAGCATGTCAACCGCTGTTTAAAATAAATTTTTATGCCATTTTTCTCGTAAAAAAGCGATAATATTCCGACCGGGAATCTGCGTTTAGGTAAAAAGAGGAAAGAAAATAAAGCACGGGGTCGACTCGTGCACGCGCCTAAGCCCATTGTCCTCTGATCGGCCACTTGCCAAAAGCGTAAATGTGTTTCAGCCTGGGGCTGCCTCGATATCATTCAGCTTTTTCCCGGGCTCTGAGAGCCTATGGGAGCCGTAGGAAGTGTCACGTTACAGCAAAGATCCTCAGTCTTCAATAAAAAGAGCCAAGATGAACAACAACTTGTCAGACAGGCCACTTCCTGTTCAGAATCTTCTCAGGTTTTTGCCTGCCATATGAGTTCTGTTATACTCACAGACACCATTCAAACAGTTTTAGAAACTTTAGGGTGTTTTCTATCTAAAGCCAATAATTATATGCATATTCTAGTTACTGGGCAGGAGTAGTAACCAGATTAAATCGGGTACGTTTTTTATCCGGCCGTGTCAATACTGCCCCCTACCCCCAACAGGTTAACTAAATATGCAGGTTAAAAAAAAGTGATTTTAAGAAAGGCATTGATGTTTATGGTTAGGTACATTGGTGCAACGACAGTGCTTTTTTGCAAATGTGCTTGTTAAATCATCACCCGTTTGGCGTAGTAGGCTGTGATTCGATGATAAATTAACAGGCACCGCATTGATTATATGCAACGCAGGACAAGCTAGATAAACTAGTAATATCATCAACCATGTGTAGTTAGTTAACTAGTGATTGATTGATTGTTTTTTATAAGATATGTTTAATGCTAGCTAGCAACTTACCTTGGCTTCTTGCTGCCCTCGCATAACAGGTAGTCAGGCTCCTCGTGGAGTGCAATGTAAGGCAGGTGGTTAGAGCGTTGGACTAGTAACCGGAAGGTTGCAAAAACTAATCCCCGAATCCCCCCTGAACAAGGCAGTTAACCCCCTTTCCTAGGCCGTCATTGAAAATAAGAATGTGTTCTTAATCTGACTTGCCTAGTTAAATAAAGGTGTAAAAATAATAATAATTGTAAAAAAAATGAATAAATAAAACATTTAAATCGGTAAATCGGTGGCCAAAAATACAGATTACCGATTGTTATGAAAACTTGTAATCGGCCCTAATTAATCGGCCATTCCGGTTAATCGGTCGACCTCTATATTGTATGTCCTGCATTACAATGCTTCCTCTGTAGCCTGATCCCAGACCTGTTGCTTAATTGTCAAGCCAATTCCATAAGGAGTTGGCAAGAGAGCAGAAACAGACTGGCACCCAGGCTACTTCCTCTGTACCCATCCAGACACTTTACATTAGGCCCTCCCTGAATAGATAGTAGAATAGTCAGACTGGCTTTATTAACAATTGATGTGGCTGGAGTGGAGATCGACAGAGGCACAGCTAAGATGAAGTGTGTGTGTGTGTGTGTGTGTGTGTGTGTGTGTGTGTGTGTGTGTGTGTGTGTGTGTGTGTGTGTGTGTGTGTGTGTGTGTGTGTGTGTGTGTGTGTGTGTGTGTGTGTGTGTGTGTGTGTGTGTGTGTGTGTGTGCGTCCCAGTCGTCCAGTCCATCTCTCTCTATAGAACCCTGTCTGAGGGATCAGATACAGTACATTATCAGACATTTCCTGAAACTGTTCTAACACACACACACACACACACGCACGCACAGAAACACACGCTGACACTTTTCCCCAAACACTTAAACACACTCTAGAAATGACCCTTCATTCACATAAAGTAATGTATCCAAGATCTATGTTCTTCCTCTCTTCTCTACCTTTGACATCAACTTGACACATTATCCGGTCATTATCCAGTCTCAAGTCTTTTCTCTCCTTTCAGCACAGTGCTAGACTGTGTCATTAATAAGGCTGTGTGTATCCATCACTGGGCATGGCAAGGCTTTTGTGTGTGTGTGTGTGTGTGTGTGTGTGTGTGTGTGTGTGTGTGTGTGTGTGTGTGTGTGTGTGTGTGTGTACACACACCTCTCGGCAGGATATTTTTCTCCTCTCAATACTGTATCGATTTCCTATATGACTTCATCAGACTAATACTAATACTTGCTCGGCCCCAGCTGGTATGCACATCACGAAACACACACACACACACACACACACACACACACACACACACACACACACACACACACACACACACACACACACACACACACATACACATACACATACACATACACACACACACCACAATGCCATTGTTTCCTCCCAGCAACCAGTGGAAGTAGTCTGTCTACCACTGAAAAGTATCTTTCAACTGAATGGTGTAAAATCATCTGTTTTTGATCCTTTCCACAGTGGACATGAACCTAATGAATATTTACTCATTAAAACACATCAGTCATCAACACTGTCATCATTTCAATAAGCATTTCTCTACGGCTGGCCATGCTTTCCATCTGGCTACCCCAACCCCGGCCAACAGCTCTGCACCCCCGCAGCTACTGGAAAATCCGGTTTCTGAGCTGGTCACGGGTGGACCACAGCCACGCTCAGAGTCCTAAATGATATCATAACCGCCATAGGTAAAAGACAGTACTGTGCAGCCGTATTCATCGACCTGGCCAAGGCTTTTGACTCTGTCAATCACCGTATTCTTATCGGGCGACTCAACAACCTTGGTTTCTCAAATGACTGCCTCGCCTGGTTCACTAACTACTTCTCAGATAAAGTTCAGTGTGTCAAATCGGAGGGCCTGTTGTCCGGACCTCTGGCAGTCTCTATGGGGGTACCACAGGGTTCAATTCTCGGGCCGACTCTTTTCTCTGTATATATCAACGATGTCGCTCTTGCTGCTGGTGATTCTCTGATCCACCTCTACGCAGACGACACCATTCTGTATACATCTATGCCCTTCTTTGGACACTGTGTTAACTAACCTCCAGACGAGCTTCAATGCCATACAACACTCCTTCCATGGCCTCAAACTGCTCCTAAATGCTAGTAAAACTAAATGCATGCTCTTCAACCATTCGCTGCCCACACCCGCCCACCCGACTAGCATCACTACTCTGGACGGCTCTGACTTTGAATACGTGGACAACTACAAATACCTGGGTGTCTGGCTAGACTGTAAACTCTCCTTCCATACTCATATTAAGCATCTCCAATCCAAAAATTAAATCTAGAATCGGCTTCTTATTTCACAACAAATCCTCCTTCACTCATGCTGCCAAACATACCCTCGTAAAACTGACTATCCTACCGATCCTTGACTTTGGCGATGTCATTTACAAAATAGCCTCCAACAACTTTACTCAGCAAATTGGATGTAGTCTATCACAGTGCCATCCGTTTTGTCACCAAAGCCCCATATACTACCCACCACTGTGACCTGTATGCTCTCGTTGGCTGGTCATCACTTCATATTCGTTGCCAAACCCACAGGCTCCAGGTCATCTGTAAGTCTTTGCTAGGTAAAGCTTCGGCATCTCAGCTCACTGGTCACCATAGCAACACCCACCCGTAGTACGCGCTCCAGCAGGTATATTTCACTGGTCATCCTCAAAGCCAACACCTCGTTTGGCCGCCTTTCTTTCCAGTTCTCTGCTGCCAATGACTGGAACGAATTGCAAAAATCACTGAAGTTGGAGACTTATATCTCCCTCACTAACTTCAAGCATCAGCTGTCAGAGCAGCTTACCGATGACTGCAGCTGTACACAGCCCATCTGTAAAAAGCCCATCCAACCAACTACCTACCTCATCCCCATATTTGTTTTTGTTTTTCTGCTCTTTTGCACACCAGTATCTCTACTTGCACATCCTCATCTGCACATCTATCACTCCAGTGTTAATTGCTAAATTGTAATTACTTCGCTACTATGGACTATTTATTGTCTTACCTCCTTACTTCATTTGCACACACTGTATACAGATTTTTCTATTGTGTTATTGACTGTACGTTTGTTTATGTATAACTCTGTGTTGTTGTTTTTGTCGCACTGCTTTGCTCTATCTTGGCCAGATCGCAGTTGGGTCTAGTGTGTCTCCCCCAGGTCTCAGTTCTCAACTGGCCTACCTGGTTAAATAAAGGTGAAATAAAAATAAATCAAAAATACAGTCAGTAACCTGGGTAGATACTATACAGAGAGACACAGAGGCGATGGCAACTACAGGCGAATGGTCAAGGTGACTGGTTTGAGAAGGTTTGTAGTAGCAGTAGTGAGGGTTAAGGTATCTTGGATCTCTCTGCCAGACTGTAGGGCATGTTGCTAATGCATGATGTTCACTCTACATCACAAAGCCTCTGTCTGTCTGTCTGTCTGTCTGTCTGTCTGTCTGTCTGTCTGTCTGTCTGTCTGTCTGTCTGTCTGTCTGTCTGTCTGTCTGTCTGTCTGTCTGTCTGTCTGTCTGTCTGTCTGTGAGAGAGCAGCTCAGCCCATCTATTAACCTACAGAACATAGGCCTGTAATGCGCCCCAAATGCGCCTGTAGTGCGCCCGTAATATGCCCGTAATACGCCTGTAATGCGCCCGTAATATGCCCGTAATACGCCTGTAATGCGCCCGTAATCCATTTAGGGTTAGGAGCTAGGTTTAGGGTTAGGAGCTAGGCTTAGGGTTAGGAGCTAGGGTTAGGTTTAGGGTTAGAAGCTAGGGTTAGGTTTAGGGTTAGAAGCTAGGTTTATGTTTAGGGTTAGGAGCTAGGGTTAGGTTTAGGGTTAGGAGCTAGGGTTAGGTTTAGGGTTAGGAGCTAGGGTTAGGTTTAGGGTTAGAAGCTAGGGTTAGGTTTAGGTTTAGGAGCTAGGGTTAGGTTTAGGGTTAGGAGCTAGGGTTAGGTTTAGGGTTAAGAGCTAGGGTTAGGTTTAGGGTTAGGGTTAAGGTTAGGTTTTGGGGTTAGAAGGTTTAGGTGTAGGAGCTAGGGTTAGGTTTAGGGTTAAGAGCTAGGGTTAGGTTTAGGGTTAGAAGCTAGGGTTAGGGTTAAGGTTAGGTTTTGGGGTTAAGGTTAGGGTAACGGTTAGAGTTAGGTTTAGGGGTTATCCTTTTTATCCTGAGGGCAGAGATTACGAATTAAGATATTATACAAACTACAACTCCCCCATCTCTGCTCCTCACACTCTCCTCTCCTCTCCCCCTTGCCCCCCCCCCTTCACAGAGGGTTTCTCTTTCAGCTAGAGGCTGGTAAACATCAGGAGAAAGCGTGGTCAGTGGGGACACCAGGGCCTGATACATTCTGGGTGAAGATGTTTTTTTTCTGGATGTAAACTGTCCTGGGATCAGTCTAGCTGGAGCTGTAGTCATGAAAGCCAACTTCCAGCGAAACATATTCTAGAACAGTCTTGTGTTGTCTGTAGTCAGCTTTAGAGCAGAGCGTTAGAGAACAGAGTTAGAAGAGAGAGCTTTACAGATTACCCATGCAGCCTTCATCTGAGTCCTCACATAGTCAGATAGGATTGGGAGCACAGTAAAGGGAGATGGTTAAGTTAAAAAAGACTCTGAGATCAGTTCTGAATATGAATCACGTTATTAACGTGTGAAGAGGAGAGGCTGGTGTCATGTCTGATGAGGCCTGCTCTGAGGAACAAAGAGATACGAGGAGATGACTCTGTGCCCCTGTCCTAAACGCTTGTTCCAATGACAGGCCGAGGAGAAAGGTGTGTATAGGAATGATGTAAATGCTTGTTCTAATATTTCTCAGAACTGTCCGTGTGTAGTTTTGTGTTAGAGTCCAGTCTCAGGTTAAAGTGGATGACAGAGCGTAGGTCACCTCTACAGGGAGATCCATCCTCACAAAAACACACACACACACACACACACACACACACACACACACACACACACACACACACACACACACACACACACACACACACACACACACCACACAGTATATTTCACACATTCCATACAGTATATTTTGACAGCTGAGATAAACAAAGGCAGTGTTTGTGTAATCCATGTTGTTGCTTCATCTCCATCATCTCCAATGATGTCTGACAGGGACACATAAAGAGACATTATCCAGATCAAACACTATCTACAGTCAAATCCTGTTCACTACACGCATGGCCTCGCACATGACATGACAACATGAAACATGTTTACTCTATGGTTGCACACACACACACACACACACACACACACACACACACACACACACACACACACACACATGAAGAGGTGAAGAGAGTCAAAGTCAACATAGACAGTTCATCCTGTGATTCTATCCTTTAATAATTCAATAGATGAGTTAGCTGACAACGTCATGAAAACGATGTGCTCGCTTCAGTTGGGCAGAAGTCTGTGATTCTGGATGGCCAGATGGCTAGCAACAATGACAACAAACTGCCATGTGGGGAATCGTAAGTGACTCGTTTCAGCTGGTTTCATCTTGAACTTGATACTACGTCTTGTTTTGAGGTGTTTTGACTGATTTCATGTCAATGCTGATATGGCTCAAATTCGCTAGCTAGCTAGCCAACAACTGTAACGATGTAGTGCTCATTGTACAAATGTATTTATCTTTTCAATAAAAATTGGAGACTAAATATTGTAAACATTCTAAGCCAACCCTGAATGTTTTGCACCATAGTTGTGCAGGCTTTGGTTTTGTTGCTCAACAACCAACCCGTCTACAGAGAGCTTTAGCTTCATGTCAACCTGAGGTGTTTCTTCATTTGGCTGCAGACTCGTTTGTGTTTCCTGCACATGATCACACATACAGGCTGTTTGCCATGTGGATCGATGTTAACACTCAAGCGTGTGTGTGCGCTGCCTGGCAGTGCCAAAGAGGCAGGAAGTGGTGGATATCTCTATGTAAATTCAGCAGTGCCACATCAAAGCAGCCCACTGTGGAAAACTCTCATAATTAGACAGAAACACCTCATCTACATAAAAATGTTAATTCATCTATTGCTTAGCCGGGTCAGGATGAGAAACAGTCTGCCTGCCTGCCTGCCTGCCTGCCTGCCTGCCTGCCTGTCTGTCTGTCTGTCTGTCTGTCTGTCTGCGTGCGTGCGTGCGTGTGTCTAGTCCGCTGTATCCACCACACTATAGGACACTTGTCATTCAGACAGTGTTTGAGTGTCTGAATGACACACACACACACACACACACACACACACACACACACATGAATGCACACTCATAACACAGACAGTGGTAGTGTTAGGGGTTGGTTCCAGGGTCATGGTTCCTGTAGACTTCATAAGCTCATCCTGCCCCATCCAGACTATTGTACAGACTCTTTAACCTCTTCCTGTCCCTGTCCTACTACCATATCCTTCAGCCCAGAGCTCTTGTTCTACCCATATTCCATCTCTGGCACAACCACAGACAAGGAGCATGGAGTGTACACAGTGCAACAATTATTTCACTGCTTCATATTATTAACATGTGAATTATGAGTATATGTGAATGATATTTAATGAATGCCCTGTTCTCCTAAGCTAACTTATAGCATGCTAGCAGATGCCCATAGACTTCCAGTCATTGCACTAACACTAGTTAGCATTGGTTCGCAAAACTACCTATAACTTAAAATGGTATCCACGAGTTCATCTGACTCTGGGGAAGTAGATAAAAAAATAATTGCCAAAATCCTGAAGAACCCCTTTAAATGGTCATACCATGGTTCATTTAGCTATCTCTTTTAGAATGTTGGACCCCTGTAGGTATATAAAAATATCTAAATGAATTATTTGATAAACTATTGAAGTTGGCCTTTACTGCTATAGCCCATAGAAACACACTGCTCCCCGGGCGCCGATGATGTGGATTAAGGCAGCCCCCCACACCTCTCTGATTCAGAAGACACATCACTGACCCCTCTCCTTTCCATTCATAACTGGCAAAACAGACAGTCAAAAAATAAATGATAGGGAATAACATGTCCTATATCTGAGAGGTATAAGAAAGATCAGGAATGTATTTATTTATTTTTTTACATATATTTAACCCTTTTTTGGGTCACAAAACTACTTCTATTACATTTTTCAAACCGGTCCTGGGTTACCTTCAGACGAGTCCTGTGACCCTTGTCGGGGTCGTAAAGTAGAACAAAACAGAGAACACAATCGAGTTCATCAAATTCTCAACTTTCCATAGAGTGGCCAAACCGTTCGGACACTACAGATGTTTTTGTGAGAAGACCGATTTCCGGGATGTCTCCTGGTCTGACAAGCAGCACTGTAGCTCGGCCACCTTCCACTGCAGATGTTGAAGGCCGACATGGGAGGATGTGGTGGATTGAGACGCAGCCCCTACAGTTTTGATGGGGAGTTTTTATTACGTTAAGTAGTCGACTCTAGGTTTTTTTAAATTGGGCCTGTTTCCGTGCTTGTTGGCCCACCCTCCCCCTCCTTTCTCCACCACTCCACACCTCCCGTCACCCTCCCTCTCCTTTCTCCACCACCCCACACCTCCCCACCCTCCCCCTCCTTTCTCCACCACTCCACACTTCCCGTCACCCTCCCCCTCCTTTCTCCACCACTCCACATCTCCCCCACCCTCCCCCTCCTTACTCCACACCTCCCCCCACCCTCCCCCTCCTTTCTCCACCACTCCACACCTCCCCCCACCCTCCCCCTCCTTACTCCACACCTCCCCACCCCCCCTCCTTTCTCCACCACTCCACACCTCCCCCCACCCTCCCCCCTCCTTTCTCCACCACTCCACACCTCTCCCCACCCTCCCTCTCTTACCTCTCAATTGTCCTTAATTGAGGATAATGAGTACAAGCTCTATTGCTCTCCTCCCATCTCTTCTCCCTCTATCCCTCCCTCTCTTTTTATCCCTCCATCTATCTCTACAATATTTTTGGACACGTGGACTGCCCCAATGTCTACTGATATGGACTGTGTGTAGAAGTGTGTCTGTGTGCTGGTAAATGTTGATTGACCTAGGAACAACTATGGTGGATGTGTATGTGAGAATGTAGACATGTAGTCTGTGTCTGACCCTGGTCTCTGTCAGAGGAAGTGATGTGTGAAGGTGAGAGTTTACACCTGTTCAGCGGAGCTGTGTAGATGCGTGTGTGTGGTCTGACAAACAGATATGACCTCAGAAGTAGCCTCTTGCTCTCTCTCTCTTCTCAGGAGTCGCTCACTGGCTGACTGACAAGCTTCATCTCACCCTATCAATCCCTTACACCTTCTCTCCTTCCCTACTCTTCCTCCCCTCTCTCACCCTGTCCCTCACACCTTCTCTCCTTCCCTACTCTTCCTCCCCTCTCTCACCCTGTCCCTCACACCTTCTCTCCTTCCCTACTCTTCCTCCCCTCTCTCACCCTGTCCCTCACACCTTCTCTCCTTCCCTACTCTTCCTCCCCTCTCTCACCCTGTCCCTCACACCTTCTCTCCTTCCCTACTCTTCCTCCCCTCTCTCACCCTGTCCCTCACACCTTCTCTCCTTCCCTACTCTTCCTCCCCTCTCTCACCCTGGCCTCAGACCCTTGCTCTATCCCTCTCTTTCCAGACTCCCTTCCTTACGCTCACACACACTGCTTTACGCTCACACACACTGCTTTATGCTCACACACACTGCTTTACGCTCACACACACTGCTTTACGCTCACACACACTGCTTTACGCTCACACACACTGCTTTACTTTTACGCTCACACACACTGCTTCACGATGATGAAAAGATCATGATGTCACCTTACTTACTCTCACGGTGTGTCATTTTTCTCCGTGTGTTAAAATATCCCAGTGATTAAGTAGTGTGTCAGGAACAAGTACCAATCCATGCCTTCATAACCACCACTAAGAGGATTGGTCAGTATAAGAGCTGCACTACACACACACACACCCTGCAGTAGCAGTAGTTGGTATTCAGTGCTATTAGAGATGTGTTTTAACAGTGTAAACTATGAGGTATGACATCATCTACTCTGTTAGCATAATACAGTATATATGCATGACCACCCTCAATCAATGACACGATCTACTGGTGTGTAGCTTTGTGTTTGTGTGTGTTAGGTCCAAACCTTTTAGGTGGAATATTTACTTTTAAGAAGTTCACCGTAGGAAACAACCTCTCCAAGGAGACATATTATGACAGCTCAATATGGCAGAGAGAGAGAGCTCAAACTTACAGGATCCCTGATTGATTGGTCAATGTTTTGATATCCTTGAATGGTAATGACACACATGCAGGCAGCCAGACATCCTTAGTCCTAGACAGATCACACACCAAAGAGTCTCCCTAAACTTCAGGTGACTTAGCTGAGACAGTGTGTGTGTGTGTGTGTGTGTGTGTGTGTGTGTGTGTGTGTGTGTGTGTGTGTGTGTGTGTGTGTGTGTGTGTGTGTGTGAGTCTTGTCTCAGAGATGATATCAGAGGAGGGATGGACGTTGTGTCTGTAATCGATTAGCAAGTTGATTGTCCCAGACTCCTCTCTTATGAGGGAGAGCTCAGGGTGGTGGTTCTGTCAGGACTGAGAGAGAACCAGAACTAAGACTTACAGGAGATCCTGTACCACTCTACTTTACTTGCTATGCCAGCCTGTATTAACGTTAATATGTGCTGTGTGACTTTATGACATGTTCTCCAAATGAGGGTCAGTTATGGCTGATCCTCTGTCATTCTCTGCTCTTCTCTGACCTGCCCTGCTCTGACCTGCCCTGCCTTGCTCTGACCTGCCCTGCCCTGCCTTGCTCTGACCTGCCCTGCCCTTCCTTGCTCTGCTCTGCCCTGCTCTGACCTGCCCTTCTCTGACCTGCTCTGCTCTGACCTGCTCTGCCCTGCTCTGACCTGCCCTGCTCTGACCTGCCCTGCTCTGACCTGCCCTGCTCTGACCTGCCCTGCTCTGACCTGCCCTGCTCTGACCTGCTCTGACCTGCCCTGCCCTGCTCTGACCAGCTCTGACCTGCCCTGCTCTGACCTGCTCTGACCTGCTCTGACCTGCTCTGACTTGCCCTGCTCTGACCTGCCCTGCTCTGACTTTCTCTGACCTGCCCTGCTCTGACCTGCTCTGACCTGCCCTGCTCTGACCTGCTCTGACCTGCCCTGCTCTGACCTGCTCTGACCTGCTCTGACCTGCCCTGCTCTGCCCTGCTCTGCCCTGCTCTGACCTGCTCTGACCTTCTCTGACCTGCTCTGACCTGCCCTGCTCTGACCTGCTCTGACCTGCCCTGCTCTGACCTGCCCTGCTCTGACCTGCTCTGACCTGCTCTGACCTGACCTGCTCTGACCTTCTCTGACCTGCTCTGACCTGCCCTGCTCTGCCCTGCTCTGACCTGCCCTGCTCTGACCTGCCATGCTCTGACCTGCTCTGACCTGCCCTGCTCTGACCTGCTCTGACCTGCCCTGCTCTGATCTGCCCTGCTCTGACCTGCTCTGACCTGCCCTGCTCTGACCTGCTCTGACCTGCCCTGCTCTGCCCTGCTCTGACCTTCTCTGACCTGCTCTGACCTGCCCTGCTCTGCCCTGCTCTGACCTGCCCTGCTCTGACCTGCTCTGACCTGACCTGACCTGCTCTGACCTGCTCTGCCCTGCCCTGCTCTGACCTGCTCTGACCTGCCCTGCTCTGCCCTGCTCTGCCCTGCTCTGACCTGCTCTGACCTGCTCTGACCTGCCCTGCTCTGCCCTGCTCTGACCTGCTCTGTCCTGACCTGCTCTGCCCTGCTCTGCTCTGACCTGCTCTGACCTGCTCTGACCTGCCCTGCTCTGACCTGCTCTGACCTGCTCTGACCTGCTCTGACCTGCCCTGCTCTGACCTGCTCTGACCTGCTCTGACCTGCCCTGCTCTGACCTGCCCTGCTCTGACCTGCCCTGCTCTGACCTGCCCTGCTCTGACCTGCTCTGACCTGCCCTGCTCTGACCTGCTCTGACCTGACCTGCCCTGCTCTGACCTGCTCTGACCTGACCTGCTCTGACCTGCTCTGACCTGACCTGCTCTGACCTGCCCTGCTCTGACCTGCTCTGACCTGCCCTGTACAAAGCTCATATCACATACACACACATAAACTCTCACGGAAAAGGGTATGTGTTGGTAAGATCAATAAATCTGGCAGATACACACACGAACACACACACACACACACACACACACACACACACACACACACACACACACACACACACACACACACACACACACACACACACACACACACACACACACACACACACCCTTCCCCCTGTCTTCACCTGCCTGCCGAGATAAACACATGCATTTAAATGAGGTCCTGGGTGGCGTGGTAACAAAGACAAATGATGTTGTATGTCATATTTCCTCATGAACATAAAGGAAGTGAGGGGCAGTCGTGTGAGGATGGAGTTCGAGGTTAATGTCCCGTTTCAGAGGTGGACAATGTCAGGGCTGTATACTGATCAACCTGTGTCCTTCTCTCCTAAAGGGCTGTGTGTCTCTCCTCCCCGAGGGATAGACAGTGTGACACACAATAGGCTGCCAACTGTCTTATTGTCCCACTGCTTTATCAACCCCTCACCTCTCTGGAGCAGTGGTCAGAGTGGTGCTGATTATCAACCCCTCACCTCTCTGGAGCAGTGGTCAGAGTGGTGCTGATTATCAACCCCTCACCTCTCTGGAGCAGTGGTCAGAGTGGTGCGGCAGGCAGGCAGGCAGGCAGGCGGTCAGAGTGGTGCGGCCGGCAGGCAGGCAGGCAGGCAGGCAGGAAACAGGAAAATGAATATCCAATCAACTTAAAACATAGATTACTTGATATGGAAAATACACAATATGACCTGTCTGTATGTCTGTATGGTCAAAAAACTATACCGCTCCCGCGTCTAGCAAGGACTCCTCCCCCCAAAGGCCCAACTTCCTGCTTTTATCCTAACACACTTACTGCAGTACAATGAATGGGCAAGAGGGGGGACAAAACTAAGTTACACTAACAACAAATGAATACATCTCAATCAGGTAAATATAAATCATACAGGTACGTACCTAATATTTCATCATATACATTCATATTTACACAAATATACATGGAGCTCTGTATGTTCTGTCTTTTATACAAATATGTCCAAATAGGCTCTAACATACCGGCCCCTAATTGTTGACTGCACTGAATGGACAACAATTACTTAATATTCAAACGTAGAGCCAATACACAAAACATTCTATACCAGAGCACTATTACAGTTCATAGCTATATACAAATATACAAGGTGCCATATAGGAAAATAGTCCATAGATCTCAGTCTGAGTTGAAGTGTTCAGGTGTTCAACTTCCAAAAATGTCAAGAGTATGACGTCCAAAAAATTTATGACTACAACATCAAAGATTGTAAGAGTACAACATCAACGAATCAGAGGTGCACGTGATTCAAAGATGGAGCACTGTGTATGTGTGTATGTGTGTGTGTGTGTGTGTGTCTCACTCCGCCGCCTCCAGGAGCAGACAGAGTTTATTGATAGGTCTCTGTAAGATATTGGTCTTGGTCTTAACCAAGACGCTCCGGACAAGACCTTTGGCCCCTGGCAAAGCCTCCACCACACGCCCCATTAGCCAAGAGTTCCCAGGGGCGGTGTCGTCGACGATGACCACAAGGTCACCAGGACTGAAGTTTCTCTTAGTTTTGTTCCACTTGTTCCGCTCCTGCATAAGTGGAAGATACTCCCTGATCCATCTCTTCCAGAAGAGGTCAGTAATATATTGTACTTGCTTCCATCTCCTTCGTGAGTATAGGTCGCTTCTCTGGAATAGTCCTGGTGGCAGGACTGGCTTTGCTTTCAGATGAAGCAGATGGTTCGGAGTCAGGGGTTCTAGATCATTAGGGTCATTTGTTACAGTTGTGATTGGTCTATCGTTCATAATCGCCTCAACTTCACACAAGGCTGTCTGCAAAGCCTCATCATCCAGTACTTGCTCTTTAACCTCTTACATCTAGACGTTCCGCTAGCGGAACACCTGCTCCAATATCCAATGATAGGCGTGGCGCGAATTACAAATTCCTCAAAAATACAAAAACTTCAATTTTTCAAACATATGACTATTTCACAGCATTTTAAAGATAAGACTCTCCTTTATCTAACCACACTGTCCGATTTCAAAATGGCTTTACAACGAAAGCAAAACATTAGATTATGTCAGCAGAGTACCAAGCCAGAAATAATCAGACACCCATTTTTCAAGCTAGCATATAATGTCACAAAAACCCAGAAGACAGCTAAATGCAGCACTAACCTTTGATGATCTTCATCAGATGACAACCCTAGGACATTATGTTATACAATACATGCATGTTTTGTTCAATCAAGTTCATATTTATATCAAAAAACAGCTTTTTACATTAGCATGTGACGTTCAGAACTAGCATACTAAATTACTCACGATAAACGTTCACAAAAAGCATAACAATTATTTTAAGAATTATAGATACAGAACTCCTCTATGCACTCGATATGTCCGATTTTAAAATAGCTTTTTGGTGAAAGCACATTTTGCAATATTCTAAGTACATAGCCCAGGCATCACGGGCTAGCTATTTAGACACCCGGCAAGTTTAGCACTCACCAATATCAGGTTTACTATTATAAAAGTTTGATTACCTTTTGTTGTCTTCGTCAGAATGCACTCCCAGGACTGCTACTTCAATAACAAATGTTGGTTTGGTCCAAAATAATCCATCGTTATATCCGAATAGCGGCGTTTTGTTCGTGCGTCCCAGACACTATCTGAAATGGTAAATCAGGGTCGTGCGCATGGCGCAATTCGTGACAAAAAAAATCCTCCAGAGGGAGGATTGAATGACCATGTCACTCCTTCCTTCAGTAATTCATTTTGAATCTTGTTGTGATCCAGCTCTTTCAGAGCTTCTCCTAGCTCTCTGTGTGTTCCAACAAAGTTGGTGCCATTGTCTGTTCTGATACTTGTGACTGGGCCCCTTCGACAGATGAACCTGCGCAGGGCATTGATGCAGGAATCAGTATCCAGATAACTAGCAACTTCTAGATGGACAGCTCGACTCACAAGGCAAGTAAAGATCACACCATACCGCTTCACATGAACGCGGCCTCACTTCACCTCTATGGGGCCAAAGTAATCTATGCCCACATGGGTGAAAGGCGGGAAATCAGGTGACACCCGATCTTGTGGAAGGTCGGCCATCTTCTGTTCTCCAGCTCTAGCTTGCATCCGCCTGCAGAAGACACAGCTCTTAAGGATCTTCCTTGCTAAGGAGTTGGCACAGGGTATCCAATATCGCTGGCGAAGTCTAGAAAGCATGTGACCTCTCCCAGAGTGGCCAACCTGCTCATGGATGTGGAGTAAGATCAGTCTGGAGATGTAGGAGTCTTTGGGTAGGATCATAGGATTCTTTAGTTCCGTAGGCATAGCAGCTTTGCTTAACCTTCCTCCCACTCTCAGAATGCCATTGTCAACAATTGGATCAAGCTTACAGATTGAGCCATTTCTCTTGGCACATTGTTTTCCTTTCACAACTAGTGCAATTTCTTGTTTATAGTGCTGTCGTTGCTCAAATCGAATGATGGCCTTTTCTGCTTCATCTAGGTCATCCACAGACAGACTTTCTTTTCCAAATGTCAGTTTGAACTTGTCAATTTGTTCCTTCAGTGAGTTTGTCAGACTCTGATCTGAACCTGGATCAGTTTGTGTGAGAACTTTCCTTTTCTGGCTTAACTGTAGAAGAAGTCTCTTCAGTTTCAGCATCCAGGCAACTGCTTTCTTCAAGCTGTTCCATGTTGAATAGTACTCGATCAGTTTGCTGGTCGGACTCTTTTCTTCCACACGTACTGTTTACGATGACGTCTTTTCTCACCTCTGGATCATCTGAAGGGATGGAGCCAAGCTCCTCGGGGACTTTTGGCCATTGTGTTTCTGTTTTCTCCAGGAATTCTGGTCCTTTGCGCCATCTCTTTGAGTTCAGGAAAATTTCAACATGTAATCCTCTTGAAGCATCATCGGCTGGGTTGTGTTTGGAGTTCAAAGACCTCCACTGTTTTGCTTTCGATAGGTCATGGATCATAGCAACCCTATTAGCCACAAAGGTATGGAATCTCTTGGTATCGTTGCGGATGTATTTTAGCACAGACTGGCTGTCTGTCCAGAAAGTTGACTCCTCAAGTTCAATCTGGAGCTCCAACCTTAACATCCTGTCCACTCTCACTGCCAATGTTGCTGCAGCAAGTTCCAGTCTGGGGATCGTCATCTGCTTGAGTGGAGTGACCCTTGATTTCCCCAGTATGAATGCAATGTGGACCTTTCCCATACCGTTTGTGAACCTAAGGTAGCTTGCCGTGCCATAACCTTGCTCACTTGCGTCACCGAAGTGATGCAGCTGTGCGGTCTTGACTTGACCAAAGTTCTCAGGCATCATACACCTGTCTATCTGGAATCTGGAAAGCTGGTCTAGCGCTGAGAGCCATCTCTTCCATGAAATAGAGTGTTCTTCGGGGATGACTTCGTCCCATCCACACTTTAGCTTGCAGAGCACTTGAAGAATTTGCTTAGCCTTTAATACGAATGGGGCGAGGAAACCTAATGGATCATAAACAGAGTTGACAGTAGAGAGAATACCTCTTCTTGTAAGGGGTCTGTTCTTGACAATGACTCGGAAGGTAAACATCTCTTTTAATGTTCCATCGGATTCCAAGTGCTCTTTCAACAGGCAGCTTTTCTCTGTCCAGGTCCAGTTCTTTTATCTGCTTGGCTTTGTGTTCATCAGGGATAGAAGCCAGCACAGCACGGCTGTTGCCGACCCACTTGGTCAATTTGAACCCACCCTGAGAGCACACATCCATAAGGTTTTTTGTGAGAGCTATGGCTTGTTCTTCTGTGGCCACTGACTTGAGGCAGTCATCAACATAGAAGTTGGACTTCACTGTTTGAATCACCTCTTCATCGTACCTCTCACAGTTGTCTTCTGCAGTCTTTCGTAGTGCAAAATTTGCACAACTTGGAGAGGATATAGCACCGAAAAGATGTACTGTCATTCTGTACTCCTCCAATCTTTTGTTAGTGTCACCATCCGGCCACCATAGGAATCGCAGGAAGTCTAAGTCATCTCATGGACACGTACTTGATGGAACATTCCTTCGATGTCTGCCATCATGGCAATGTGCTCTTGCCGAAATCTTAGCAAGACTCCTATAAGCGTGTTTGCCAGGTCAGGGCCTTGAAGGAGTTCACTGTTAAGAGATGTACCTTTATAGGATGATGAACAGTCAAACACCACTCGTATTGTTCCTTTGCGCTTATGGTGAACGCCATGGTGTGGTATGTACCATACCTTGCCTTTCTCTCTGAGAAGCTGTTCTTGTGGTACCTTCTCGGCATAACCTTTTGTTATCATCTCTTCCATGAAATCTTTGTACTCTGCAGCATAACCTTCATCCTTCTTAAACTTCCTGATGATATTTAGAGCCCGCTGCTTTGCCATGTCACGATTGTTCGGCAGGACTACCTGTTTGTTGCGAAAGGGCAACGGTAAGTAGTAGTGATGGTCTTTGAGGGTTATGGAGCGTGATACTATCTCCATAAACTTACGATCCTCTGCTGACATCTCACTTTTCTCTTCATACCCTCTCTCAGGGAAGTCATGGTTGTATTGATTTACAAGAAGAACCCCCAGGTCGGCCATTGAGATACGATTGGCCATCACCGTAGGACATCCAGCTTCTTCTGCCATGGTACAATTGTTAAGAGGACCGTTCATCACCCATCCAAAGATGGTTTTCACTGCATACGGTCCGTTGCCTTGGCTATTTATGATTTGCCAGGGTTCCATTGCCTTTGGAGCATTTACGCCAATCAGGAGTTCGACGTCAGCATCAATTTCCTTCAACTGAACCTCTTTCAGGTATGGCCACCTTTTGAGATCTTTCTGAGTGGGAATGTTCTCTCTTGTCACTGGGATCTTATTTTGGGTGTAGACCTTTGGTAATGCAAGAAATGCATGCCTTCCACATTGCCAATCTCTAATCCAGATATCTCAAAGCTCTTGGTAGGACTCTCCTGCCCCATTGTGCGTAGCAGAATTTCAGTCTCACTGCATTTAGCATTCAGCTGCCTCATGAGTCTCTCCGTACAAAATGTTGCCGAGCTACCAGAATCGAGAAACGCATTGGTTAACACAGACTTGCTTCCATTTGCCACCTTTACTTGAACTGGCACAATTGCAAGTGCACAATCTGTACCGGCCCCGGTATCTTCACCAGCTTCCAGTGAAACAAGAGCACTGCTGACAGTCTCCTCCCGCTTTACTGCTACACCACTCATATCTGCCTTTTGAGATCTAAATCTCTCTCTTCCCTCAATGTGCAGGATAGTGGGGTGCTTTCTTTGACAGCTCTGACAGGTCATCCTTCTTTTACATTCTTTGCTTAAGTGTCCTCTCATCAAACAGCCAAAACAAAGGCCTTTTGATCTCAGAAACTCAACCTTGGATTCGTGTGGCTGTGCCTTCACCTGTTGGCAGTCGACCAATAAATGCTCTCCAGCACAAAATACGCATGAGGTACTGGGAGCGTCAGAAGGGTAGGTGCCTGGTCTCTTTACTTTTAATGTTTGTTCTTTTAGAGGTTTTTCAGAGTCACAATCTGCCACTACAGCTACTGCAGTGGCAAAGCTGCATCCCCTACTCTTGGACTTGAACTGCTGTTTAAAGTCAGCTTCTGTTCTGGTTTTTAAAAACTTTTTGTTGGACAGGGGATCTTGAATATCTCCATACAACGGATCCTGCAGTATTTTGGCCTGTTTTTCCATGAACGTCACAAGGTCACTGAACTGGGCCCTCAGGTGTCCTCTCTCTAAAATATCACATGCCGTAGACCTCCATTTTTCCCTTAGTTTGTAGGGAAGTTTTGACATGATCAACTTTATGTTGGAGGGAAGATTAAGCTCTTCCATGTTCTGTAGGTCTTGCATAGCATTACAGCAACCTCTAAGATAGAGTGCATAGCGACCCAGTCCCTTTCCATCATCCGGTTTGATGTTTGTCCAGTTCCAAGCTTTTTCCATGTAAGCAGTGGTGACTTTGATTTCATTGCCAAAGTGTTCCTTTAACAACCTCTTGGCCTCTGCATAGCCTCTTCTGGCTTCCATATGCAGACAACTACGTACCAGATCCTTGGGCTGACCAGTGGTGTACTGTTCCAGGTAATAGAGCCTATCCTGGTGACTGCTTGTCTTATCTTCTATACCATGTTCAAATGCACGCATGAATGGCCTAAAGTTTAGAGGATCACCGTCAAACATAGGGATCTCCCTAACAGGGAGTGTGGCCTGTTTGTGCTGTAGTACAAGGAGGTCAGCAATTTCATTCTGCCTTTGCATGACAGTAGAGAGGACCTCCAGGACCTTCAGTTTGGCATTATATGCTGCTATGTCCGTTTCCAGTGCCATTTTCTCCATCCTAACATTCAGTTGAGCTTTCTCCAGTTCCAGTGCATGCTTGTCCTGTAATGATGCTTGGCGAGCTAGTAGAGCTGCTCGTTCTGCCTCAGCTTTTAAGCGTGTAGACGACACTGAGGAAGCCGTCTTAGAATACTTTGTTTTACTTGATGTTTTTGACACATTGGAAATGCTGTCGTGTGGTTCAATGAGCGTTTGTGGCTCAACTTCAGCTTTTTTCCATATTTCCACCTCTTTCAGGAAATGTTCATAAGTTGTCATTCTTGGTTGATAATAGTTCATGCTCTCCTGGTCCTGTTCCTCCTCTGTGACCAGCTCTAGCACAGATTCATGAGCATTCTTAAAGTCATTGAGAACAGCATCAAATGCTTCAAGACTCTCATTCACAGTTTCAATGTTTCCTCCATCAACAAGAAGGACTTTTATTTCATTCATTTTGCGTGTACACGCTCCAAGTTTGCCTCTCCGGGCTGCATAGAGTGAATTTAAATGCTCCTCTGCCCTCTCCAGTGGAGTCTTATTTGGGATTTCATCCTCCATCATTCACTTTTAGTTCACTCAATTTACAATGACACAGTTGTTGGTTTGATTGTTAAACGTAATGCCCCTTTAGACCTCCTTTAATGCTTTAAAACACAGTCATCCATTTCAGCATATTGACCCATTTTGAATTGAACATGTGCAAGTTCGGCATTTTAGTTGCATTTTAAACATTTCATCCCTTTATACGTTTTGTCCCTTTAATGAAGTTTGAACACGCAGTATCACTCGTTGCGTGGATGCATTGCATTTCCACGTTAGGCCAAATATTAGACATATGATTAGGTTACATTGTGCATAGGATCTCAGTGTTTCCCAAACTTAAACTTCTTAATTGTTTTCACAGCGCTGTGTTTTGAATTCCATTCCCAAGTTTATCAAACATTCCAATTATAAGCACATTTGCGCTTCCATAATATGCATGATCAAACGATCGCATTGAACAGGGCAGCTCATTCATTCGCAGTGGTTACTCACGGCTGGCGAATTCTAGGAGTTCAAGTCCTTCCAAGCGAGCTGTCCTTATGGTACGAATGCAATTACAAATAGAACAATATCCAGCGTGTGTCCAAAACCGGAGATTTCCTTCCGATAGCAATCCTTCACGGAGTTTTTTGACTTGATTGTAGTGGCTTCCTTTCCTCTTTACCATAGCCACTGCCCAAGCCTGAAGCGGGGTTGTTTGGTACGCATACAGTCCACACTCAAGGTTTCCAAACAGCCAAACATTCAATGTGATACAGGGATATGGTGCAACAAAAAGGTTTATTCTGTATGTCTGTATGGTCAAAAAACTATACCGCTCCCGCGTCTAGCAAGGACTCCTCCCCCCAAAGGCCCAACTTCCTGCTTTTATCCTAACACACTTACCACAGTACAATGAATGGGCAAGAGGGGGGACAAAACTAAGTTACACTAACAACAAATGAATACATCTCAATCAGGTAAATATAAATCATAAAGGTACGTACCTAATATTTCATCATATACATTCATATTTACACAAATATACATGGAGCTCTGTATGTTCTGTCTTTTATACAAATATGTCCAAATAGGCTCTAACACTGACTTTATGCGCACACACACTGTACTACCCACACACTGTACTACCCGCACACTGGACTACCCGCACACTGGACTACCCGCACACTGGACTACCCGCACACTGGACTACCCGCACACTGGACTACCCACACACTGGACTACCCGCACACTGTACTACCCACACACTGTACTACCCGCACACTGGACTACCCGCACACTGGACTACCCGCACACTGGACTACCCGCACACTGGACTACCCACACACTGGACTACCCACACACTGGACTACCCACACACTGGACTACCCACACACTCACAGATACTAACACTCCTGCACATCAACTCGGTACTGGTACTCCCATGTTATTTTTAACTGGTTATTGCTATTTGTTATTCATTGTGTTTTTATTCCTTGTGTCACAATTTCTATTTGGATCTTTTTTGTCTTTTTTATCTTCAACTTGTTAGTCTTCTCCTGTTGTTAGTCTTCTCTTGTTGTTAGTCTTCTCTTGTTGTTAGTCTTCTCCTGTTGTTAGTCTTCTCCTGTTGTTAGTCTTCTCCTGTTTTTAGACTTCTCCTGTTGTTAGTCTTCTCCTGTTGTTGGTCTTCTCCTGTTGTTAGTCTTCTCCTGTTGTTAGTCTTCTCCTGTTGTTAGTCTTCTCCTGTTTTTAGACTTCTCCTGTTGTTAGTCTTCTCTTGTTGTTAGTCTTCTCTTGTTGTTTGTCTTCTCCTGTTGTTAGTCTTCTCCTGTTGTTAGTCTTCTCCTGTTGTTAGTCTTCTCCTGTTTTTAGACTTCTCCTGTTGTTAGTCTTCTCTTGTTGTTAGTCTTCTCTTGTTGTTTGTCTTCTCCTGTTGTTAGTCTTCTCTTGTTGTTAGACTTCTCCTGTTGTTAGTCTTCTCCTGTTGTTAGACTTCTCCTGTTGTTAGCCTTCTCCTGTTGTTAGACTTCTCTTGTTGTTGGTCTTCTCCTGTTGTTAGTCTTCTCCTGTTGTTAGACTTCTCCTGTTGTTAGTCTTCTCCTGTTGTTAGACTTCTCCTGTTGTTAGTCTTCTCCTGTTGTTAGTCTTCTCTTGTTGTTAGTCTTCTCCTGTTGTTAGTCTTCTCCTGTTGTTAGTCTTCTCCTGTTGTTAGTCTTCTCTTGTTGTTAGTCTTCTCCTGTTGTTAGTCTTCTCCTGTTGTTAGTCTTCTCTTGTTGTTAGTCTTCTCCTGTTGTTAGTCTTCTCTTGTTGTTAGACTTCTCCTGTTGTTAGTCTTCTCCTGTTGTTAGACTTCTCCTGTTGTTAGTCTTCTCCTGTTGTTAGTCTTCTCCTGTTGTTAGACTTCTCCTGTTGTTAGTCTTCTCCTGTTGTTAGACTTCTCCTGTTGTTAGTCTTCTCCTGTTGTTAGTCTTCTCTTGTTGTTAGTCTTCTCCTGTTGTTAGTCTTCTCCTGTTGTTAGTCTTCTCCTGTTGTTAGTCTTCTCTTGTTGTTAGTCTTCTCCTGTTGTTAGTCTTCTCCTGTTGTTAGTCTTCTCTTGTTGTTAGTCTTCTCCTGTTGTTAGTCTTCTCCTGTTGTTAGACTTCTCTTGTTGTTTGTCTTCTCCTGTTGTTAGTCTTCTCTTGTTGTTAGTCTTCTCCTGTTGTTTACGGAGAATGTAACAAATAAAATTTTATTTGATTTTAAGCACACACACACACACACACACACACACACACACACACACACACACACACACACACACACACACACACACACACACACACACACACACACACACACACACACACACACTGTCTTGAGTGACTTATCCCTTTGTCAATGGAGGAGGAGGTGCTCTCTTTTAACACAATGATGACACACTATCTGTTTCAACAAGCAATATGTATCATGCTCTTGTTAACTTTATAGTTTCATCAGCTTTGTATTTCTTATACTACTCAGATTACATTTCAATATGCGCTGAGTGTACAAAACATTAGGAACACCTTCCTAATATTGAGTTGCACCCCCTTTAGCACTCAGAACAGCCTCTGTTTTCAATGCTTAAACATCATCTTTAACCTGTTCCTCCCCTTCATCTACACAGATGACGTCAATAAGGGATCATAGCTTTCACCTGGATTCACCTGGTCAATCTATGTCATGGAAAATACAGTGTATATTAGATTTATTTTCTCTCATTAATAAGGCTGTTTGTTTCCACAGCTGTGTGTGCATGTGTGTCTGTGTGTGTGTACAGTAAGTTCTACTCAGCATGATCCCACTGGGTGTGTAGAGCTGCTACTGTAATCTACTGTAAGACACTGATATCTCTGAGAGGACTAGGGAATGCTTGCTCAGCACTAACATACACAACTGAGGCCACAGAGTACAGGCACAGAGATTTGGAAAGGAAGTCACGGAATGGACGCATGCACGTACACACACACACAGAGAGAGAGTGTGTGTGTGTGTGAGAGAGAGAAAGAGAGACACACACACACATTTTCCTCTAAGACAGGGATTTTGGTGGGAAGTGAATGGATAGTTTCAGGTCACCAGTAGATTCTATTCAGTGTGCTGTGTCAGCAGAAACAGCAGAGAGAGAGTGTGTGTGTGTGTGTGTGTGTGTGTGTGTGTGTGTGTGTGTGTGTGTGTGTGTGTGTGTGTGTGTGTGTGTGTGTGTGTGTGTGTGTGTGTGTGTGTGTGTGGACGTGTGGTCTAACTGACCCTGTCTCCTGTGTATCTATTGTGGTAAAACCTTTATCTGAATACAGACCCTCTGATAACACTGAAAATGAAAAACATCACATTTGGTTCTCTATTACAGTGCCTTCTGAAAGTATTCAGACCCCTTTACTTTTTCCACATTTTGTTACATTACAGCCTTATTCTAAAATTGATTAAATAGTTTTCCCCCTCATCAATCTACACACAATACCCCATAAAGACAAAGCAAAAAAAGGTTTAGACATTTTTGCTAATTTATTAAAAATATAAAATATTCAGACCCTTTACTCAGTACTTTGTTGATGCACCTTTGGCAGATCAATAAAGCTGGACGAGTGGCTGGTCCAATGAGAAACGTTAGCTACCTGTTGATGCCCATATTCAACTGGATCCACCTCGACGTGTGGTACTACATCCCCGATTCAGTGAAAATAATTGACAAATGACAAAAATGAAGTAAGCTTTAAGCGACATCTTTTTGAGTGCGGACCCATCACACCTTTTTGCGGTACTACATCCTAAAATCGCTATCAATTCTGGATATTGTAGTTTTTCTTAAAACCAGGAAATATAAATAGCCCGTTTCAACCAGTGAGATGCCAAAAAACTCGTATTTGCGTATAGTGAGCAAAGTCTTGATTTGTATGACATATTATATGTTATTAACGTATTAATGGACAAATACAGTGAATGAGCAGCGGTGACATTTCCCTTTAAGATGCTTCTCTTGCTTGGGGGCGTGGACTATGAGGGAGGATGGGGAGATGAAGAGGTCTGAGAGAACACACCACTTTACTTAAACCACCTTACACAACGCCTGTGTGTGTTTGTGCATGGCAGGTATAGAAGCATGACAGGGAGGGAGCCAGCGTGGTCTGCAGCCAGGCAGGCAGGCAGGGTGACGAGGTATCAGTGATTTAGGAAGAGGACAAGAGCACCACAGTAGAACCCCCTGCCTAACCATCCCTCAACCTGTCAAATAGAAATATACTGTACCTCCACCCATCCATCAAACAGAGAGGGGAGGTGGAGAACGAGAGAGTGAGAATATACAGAGAGAGCGAGAGAAGGAGAGTGAGAATATACAGAGAGAGAGAATATAGAGAGAGAGAAGGAGAGTGAGAATATACAGAGAGAGAGAGAAGGAGAGTGAGAATATACAGAGAGAGTGAGAATATACAGAGAGAGAGAGAGGAGAGTGAGAATATACAGAGAGAGAGAATATACAGAGAGAATATACAGAGAGAGAGAGAGGAGAGTGAGAATATACAGAGAGAGTGAGAATATACAGAGAGAGAGAATATACAGAGAGAGAGAAAGAGTGAGAACATACAGAGAGAGAGAATATACAGAGCGAGAGAGAAAGAGAGTGAGAATATACAGAGAGAGAGAGAGTGAGAATAAACAGAGAGAGAGTGAGAATATACAGAGACAGAGAGAGACAGAGAGAGAGAGAGAGAGTGAGAATATACAGAGAGAGAGAGAAAGAGAGTGAGAATATATATATATAGAGAAAGAGTGAGATATACAGAGAGGAGAGAGAAAGAGAGTGAGAATATATAGAGACAGAGAGAGCGAGAAAGAGAGTGAGAATATATAGAGACAGAGAGAGAGCGAGTGAGAATATACAAAGAGAGAGAGAGAGAGAGAATATATAGACAGAGAGAGAGAGTGAGAATATATAGAGACATACAGAGAGAGAACATACAGAGAGAAAGAGAGAGAGAGAACATACAGAGAGAAAGAGAGTGAGAGAGAGAGTGAGAACATACAGAGACAGAGTGAGAATATACAGAGACAGAGAGAGTGAGAACATACAGAGAGAGAGAGTGAGAACATACAGAGAACGATAGTGAGAACATACACACAGAGAGAGAGAGAGAGAAAGAGAGTTAGAACATACAGAGAGAAAGAGAGTGAGAGAGAAAGAGAGAGAACATACAGAGAGAGAGAGAAAGAGTGAAAACAGAGAGAGAGTGAGAATATACAGAGACAGAGAGAAAGAGAGTGAGAACATACAGAGAGAGAGTGAGAACATACAGAGAGAGAGAGTGAGAATATACAGAGAGGGAGTGAGAATATACAGAGAAAGAGAGAAAGAGTGAAAACAGAGAGAGAGTGAGAATATACAGAGACAGAGAGAAAGAACATACAGAGAGAGAGAGAGAGAGAGAGAGAGTGAGAATATACAGAGACAGAGAGAGAGAGAGTGAGAACATACAGAGAGAGAGTGAGAACATACAGAGAGAGACAGAGTGAGAACATACAGAGAGAGAGAGTGAGAACATACAGAGAGAGAGAGTGAGAACATACAGAGAGAGAGAGTGAGAATATACAGAGAGAGAGATTGAGAACATACACAGAGAGAGAAAGAGCGTTAGAACATACAGAAAGAGAGAGAGTGAGAATATACAGAGACAGAGAGAGAGAGTGAGAACATACAGAGAGAGAGAGTGAGAATATACAGAGGGAGAGAGTGAGAATATACAGAGAGAGTGAGAATATATACAGAGAGAGAGAGTGAGAACATACACAGAGAGAGAGAGAGAGAGAGAGAGAATATACAGAGACAGAGAGAGAGTGAGAACATACAGAGACAGAGAGAGAGAGAGAGAGTGAGAACATACAGAGACAGAGAGAGAGAGTGAGAACATACACAGAGAGAGAGAGTGAGAACATACAGAGAGAGAGTGAGAACATACAGAGAGAGAGAGTGAGAACATACAGAGAGAGAGAGTGAGAACATACAGAGAGAGAGAGTGAGAATATACAGAGAGAGAGAGTGAGAACATACAGAGAGAGAGAGTGAGACTATACAGAGCGAGTGAGAACATACAGAGACGGAGAGAGAGTGAGAACATACAGAGACAGAGAGAGAGAGAGGATATACAGAGAGAGAGAGAGAGAGAGTGAGAACATGCAGAGAGAGAGAGAGAGAGAGAACATAGAGAGAGAACATGCAGAGAGAGAGAGAGAACATGCAGAGAGAGAGAGAGAGAGAAACATACAGAGAGAGAGTGAGAACATACAGAGAGAGAGTGTGAGAACATACAGAGAGAGAGTGAGAACATACAGAGAGAGAGAGTGAGAATATACAGAGAGAGAGAGAGTGAGAACATACACAGAGAGAGAGAAAGAAAGAGAGTGAGAACCTACAGAGAGAGAGAGAGTGAGAATATACAGAGACAGAGAGAGAGAGAGTGAGAACATACAGAGAGAGAGAGAGTGAGAACATACAGAGAGAGAGAGTGAGAACATACAGAGAGAGAGAGAGAGTGAGAACATACAGAGAGAGAGAGAGAGAGTGAGAACATGCAGAGAGAGAGAGAGAACATGCAGAGAGAGAGAGAGAACAAGCAGAGAGAGAGAGAACATGCAGAGAGAGAGAGAGAGAACATGCAGAGAGAGAGAGAGAGAACATGCAGAGAGAGAGAGAGAACAAGCAGAGAGAGAGAGAGAACAAGCAGAGAGAGAGAGAGAGAACATGCAGAGAGAGAGAGAGAACATGCAGAGAGAGAGAGAACATGCAGAGAGAGAGAGAGAACAAGCAGAGAGAGAGAGAAACATACAGAGAGAGAATGTGAACATACAGAGAGAGAGTGAGAACATACAGAGAGAGAGTGAAAATATACAGAGAGAGAGAGAGTGAAAATATACAGAGAGAGAGTGAGAATATACAGAGAGAGAGAGAGAGAACATGCAGAGAGAGAGAGAGAACATGCAGAGAGAGAGAGAGAACAAGCAGAGAGAGAGAGAGAACATGCAGAGAGAGCGAGAGAGAGAGAGAACATGCAGAGAGAGAGAGAGAGAACATGCAGAGAGAGAGAGAGAACAAGCAGAGAGAGAGAGAGAGAACATGCAGAGAGAGAGAGAGAACAAGCAGAGAGAGAGAGAGAGAAACATACAGAGAGAGAGTGAGAACATACAGAGAGAGAGTGAAAATATACAGAGAGAGAGAGTGAAAATATACAGAGAGAGAGTGAGAATATACAGAGAGAGAGAGTGAGAATATACAGAGAGCGAGTGAGAATATACAGAGAGAGAGTGTGAACATACACAGAGAGAGAGAGAGAGAAAGAGAGTTAGAACATACAGAGAGAGAGAGTGAGAACATACAGAGAGAGTGAGAATATACAGAGACGGAGAGAGAGAGATTGAGAACATACAGAGAGAGAGTGAGAACATACAGAGAGAGAGAGTGAGAATATACAGAGAGAGAGAGAGAGTGAGAACATACACAGAGAGAAAGAAAGAGAGTGAGAACATACAGAGAGAGTGAGAGTGAGAATATACAGTGACAGAGAGAGAGAGAGAGTGAGAACATACAGAGAGAGAGAGTGAGAACATACAGAGAGAGTGAGAATATACAGAGAGAGAGTGAGAACATACAGAGAGAGAGAGAGAGAACATACAGAGAGAGAGAGAGAGAGAGAGTGAGAACATAGAGACAGAGAGAGAGTGAGAACATACATAGACAGAGAGAGAGAGAGAATATACAGAGAGAGAGTGAGAACATGCAGAGAGAGAACATGCAGAGAGAGAGAGAGAACATGCAGAGAGAGAGAGAACAAGCAGAGAGAGAGAGAGAACATGCAGAGAGATAACATGCAAAGAGAGAGAGAGAGAGAGAGAGAGAGAGAGAGAGAGAAACATACAGAGAGAGAGTGAGAATGTACAGAGACAGTATCACAGGTCAGGCTGACCCTCATCTGTCACTTTTTAGGACATGCTGTAGTTAACGTAGCCTCATGCATCTTCATCACTCTTCATCCCTCCATTACCACCTCCCCCTTTCTTTCTCACTCTCTCTGTCCCTCCTTGTCTCTCTCTTTCTGCCCCCTTTACCACATACTGTACATTGATGTATAGCTGTATTATATTGATAGTGTATTATGAGGTCAGGCCGTGGTGCTGGTATTGGAACGTCAGATCCCTCTCATATCTGTATCAGTGTTGAGGTGTGTGGTGTGTGTGTGTGTGTGTGTGTGTGTGTGTGTGTGTGTGTGTGTGTGTGTGTGTGTGTGTGTGTGTGTGTGTGTGTGTGTGTCAGATACTCCTGCCTCCTGTTAGTTGTATATTTTAAATGATTTAAAGCAGAGGAAGGTTGACGGACGTTCGCTTTTCAAATGTAATTTAATGTCAATCAAAATGCATGATATCAACATGTCAACAGCTTCACATGCTGGGGAGGGAGGGCCCCACACAATATTGGTGTGTGGGGGGGGTCTGTCTCTGCATCCTGACCTCCTACTGTGTGACAGTATAGGCAACACGGTTTGATCATCAGCAGCTGACAGCTCAGGAACATGATCTGATGCCTCATAATATCACCTCATTGATTGATGATGATCAAGGTGAGTCCTTGCACATCGTGCATACATTAATGAACCAAGATTGGAATCTGTAGCCGGCATTGAAATATGTGCCCTTATCATATAGAGCATCCAAATGATCAACACTGAATTATATAGAAACAACCATCTCATCCTCTCTCTCTTACTCTCTGACTTCATGTCAAAGCCACGGAAAGGATGGGCGTTTTCCTGTTCAGGATCATGCCCATCATGTTTGTTACTGTGTATGTGTGTACGTGTTTGTGTGCATCCGTGTGTGTGTTCATGAAGGAGAGACCTAATCTTGTCTTGCTATCATTTCCTGAATGACCTCTGCTCTCACTGTGTGATGGATGTGATTCTGCTCATAGACATAAATTTTCCTGTCCAAGTCAAAAAAATCTTCACTCACAAGAAGGCCATGTTATTAAAGGGGTAATTTTATGAAACAGCAACAAATGGGGAGGGAGAGAGTGGGAAAGAGAGATAGAGAGTGATGGTAAGATGGAAAAGGGATGGAGAGACAAGAGGAGTATGCATGTTTGCTTTAAAACAAACTTCCGTACCAGAGGTCGCTTGTTGCTGCACATGACTGAAATACTGCTTTGTTTTTTATCCTAAATACACAGTCTTCCATGCTCATTTCGCCCTTGCACATAACACCACACACCCCTACCTTGCCCTGCCCTGCTCTGCCTTACCCTGCCCTGCCCTGCCTTACCCTGCCCTGCCCTGCCTTACCCTGCCCTGCCTTACCCTGCCTTGCCTTGCCTTACCCTGCCCTGCCCTGCCTTGCCCTGCCCTGCCCTGCCCTGCCCTGCCTTGCTTTGCCCTGCCCTGCCTTACCCTGCCTTGCCCTGCCCTGCCTTGCCTTGCCATGCCATGCCATGCCCTGCCCTGCTCTGCCTTGCCCTGCCCTGCCTTGCCTTACCCTGCCCTGCCTTACCCTGCCTTGCCCCGCCTTGCCCTGCCCTGCCTTGCCCTGCCTTGCCTTGCCTTGCCCTGCCTTACCCTGCCCTGCCTTACCTTGCCTTGCCTTGCCCTGCCCTGCCATGCCATGCCTTGCCCTGCCCTGCCCTGCCATGCCTTGCCCTGCCATGCCATGCCTTGCCTTGCCTTGCCTTGCCCTGCCTTGCCCTGCCTTGCCCTGCCCTGCCCTGCGACAGAGAGGAAGTAAGACAAGAGAAGAAGGGACAGAGGGACAGTGTTGGTCCAGGGGTGAGGTGGTTGTCTTGTGGAGTACTTCATCATTCTCCCCCTACTGACTGGGTCTGTGTCCTGGCCACACACTCTGTGTTTACGAGACTCCCTCACTAACAGTCTTTCTCTGAACCAGAGCATCATGGATAAGCTGTATGATCATGTATTTAATAGTAATATTACTGTATACACCTCCTATTTGTGTTTCCGTTTCTCTCCCAGTACCTGCTACAGTCAGCACCGAAGCATCTTATTACACCTTTAATACTATATCATTCCCTACCTCACCTTCTCACCCCTCCTCAACCTCCTTCCCCTCACCTTCTCACCCCTCCTCAACCTCCTTCCCCTCACCTTCTCACCCCTCCTCAACCTCCTTCCCCTCACCTTCTCACCCCTCAACCTCCTTCCCCTCACCTTCTCACCCCTCAACCTCCTTCCCCTCATCTTCTCCCCTCCTCAACCTCCTTCCCCTCACCTCCTCACCCCTCCTCATCCTCCTTCCCCTCACCTCCTCACCCCTCCTCAACCTCCTTCCCCTCACCTCCTCACCCCTCCTCAACCTCCTTTCCCTCACCTCCTCAACCTCCTTCCCCTCACCTCCTCACCCCTCCTCATCCTCCTTCCCCTCACCTCCTCACCCCTCCTCAACCTCCTTCCCCTCACCTTCTCACCCCTCCTCAACCTCCTTCCCCTCACCTCCTCACCCCTCCTCATCCTCCTTCCCCTCACCTCCTCACCCCCTCCTCAACCTCCTTCCCCTCACCGTCTCACCCCTCCTCAACCTCCTTCCCCTCACCTTCTCACCCCTCAACCTCCTTCCCCTCACCTCCTCAACCTCCTTCCCCTCACCTTCTCACCCCTCCTCAAACTCCTTCCCCTCACCTCCTCAACCTCCTTCCCCTCACCTCCTCACCCCTCCTCATCCTCCTTCCCCTCACCTCCTCACCCCTCTTCAACCTCCTTCCCCTCACCTCCTCACCCCTCCTCATCCTCCTTCCCCTCACCTCCTCACCCCTCCTCAACCTCCTTCCCCTCACCTTCTCACCCCTCCTCAACCTCCTTCCCCTCACCTTCTCACCCCTCAACCTCCTTCCCCTCACCTCCTCAACCTCCTTCCCCTCACCTTCTCACCCCTCCTCAAACTCCTTCCCCTCACCTCCTCAACCTCCTTCCCCTCACCTCCTCACCCCTCCTCATCCTCCTTCCCCTCACCTCCTCACCCCTCTTCAACCTCCTTCCCCTCACCTCCTCACCCCTCCTCATCCTCCTTCCCCTCACCTTCTCACCCCTCCTCAACCTCCTTCCCTTCACCTTCTCAACCCTCCTCAACCTCCTTCCCCTCACCTTCTCACCCCTCCTTAACCTCCTTCCCCTCCTTCCCCTCACCTTCTCACCCCTCCTCAACCTCCTTCCCCTCACCTTCTTACCCCTCCTCAACCTCCTTCCCCTCACCCCAACCCCTTGCTTTGTTTCAACCCCCCTCCACACCGCTCACTCACACTTCCCCCTCCTCCCCCATTCCATTTCATACAGTAGGCTGAGATTGGTGTTATTAATTAAATGTAGTAAATGTAATCTAACATGTGTTCTATGTATTCTATCCCCAAGAGAGGGCCATAAACAATAACTAGTAATGCTGCACACGCCAAGAAATGTTAAAATCTCACCTTTCTGGTTGAAATAGTTATAAATTGCTGAGGTGTAGTCAAGTTCACAGTGCAAATATGAAACATTTTATATTGGGAAGTTTCTATTCAACAAAACTGTATGAATAAGACTTTACATGACTTATATGCTTTCTAAATATAGCATTATAAAATTATTGTCACCTCTGCTCCCTCTCAGCCTGCTCGTTATGGCGCACACCTGTCACCATCTTTACACACAGCTGCGCGTCATCAGACTCACCTGGACTCCATCACTTCCCTGATAACCTTCCTAAATATGTCACTCCCTTTGGTTCCTTCCCCAGGGGTCATTGTTTCTGTGTCATGTCTGTGCGTTGGTCGTGTTTCTTATTTTGCATTGTGTTGTGTTTATTTATTAAAACACTCACTCCCTGAACTTGCTTCCCAACTCTCAGCGCACATCATTACAATTATACCACTAACTATAACATTTCACCTTCCTTATAACTATAAAATACGCTGAGTATTCAAAACATTAGGAACACCCCCTTCCCTAAGAACAGACTCAATTTGTCGTTGACTCTACAAGGTGTCGAAAGCGTTCCACAGGCATGCTGGCCCATGTTAACTACAATGCTTTCCACAGTTGTGTCAAGTTGGCTGGATGTCCTTTTTGTGGTGGACCATTCTAGATACACACAGGAAACTGTTGAGCGTGAGAAACCCAACTGGTGCACCTGACACCTACTACCATACTACCAAAGGCACTTAAATCACCCTTCTGAATGGCACATACACAATACATGTCTGAAGGCTTGAAAATCCTTCTTTACCCTGCCTTCTCCTCTTCAAATACACTGACTGAAGGAGAACAAGTGACATCAATAAGGGATGGTAGCTTTCACCTGGATTCACCTGGCCAGTCTAGGTCATGGAAAGGGCAGGTGTTGTTAATATTTTGTATACTCAGTGTACTTATTTGTGTAGTTAATTATATGTTTAGTGTTTTTTCTAAAGGTGATGAAAACGTCTGCCCCCACCACTGTGAACATCACACACGGCAGAAGCTTTTCTTCCTGAACTTGCTAGGAACTCACCTTTCATCTGTTATTAATCTTGTCCATCTATGATCAACAGAAAGTGTTTTTTGTTTAACATTTATTCATTATTTTAGATTACTGGCTATAAATTGATCTCTGAATGTGCTTGAGTGGCGAAACCACTTTCTCCCACTGCACTACGATGTAAGGATTGCAGGCATGTGTTTTGTCAATGTATGTTTTTTCCCCAACACCACTTTTCATAAATTTGTATAGCAGACCCTCATGCCAAATTGAGTCGAAAGCTTTTTTGAAATCAACAAAGCATGAGAAGACTTTGCCTTTGTTTTGGTTTGTTTGTTTGTCAATTAGGGTGTGCGGGGTGAATACGTGGTCTGTTGTACAGTAATTTGGTAAAAAGCTAATATGACATTTGCTCAGTACATTGTTTTCACTGAAGAAATGTGCGAGTCAGCTGTTAATGATAATGCAGAGGATTTTCCCAAGGTTGCTGTTGACGCATATCCCACGGAAGTTATTGGGTTCAAATTTGTCTCCCCTTTGTGGATTGGGGTGATCAGTCCTTGGTTCCAAATATTGGAGAATATGCCAGAGCTGAGGATGATGTTAAAGAGTTTAAGTATAGCCAATTGGAATGTGTGGTCTGTATATTTTATCATTTCATTTAGGATACCATCAACCCCACAGGACTTTTTGGGTTGGAGGGTTTGTATTTTGTCCTGTAGTTCATTCAATGTAATTACCAGAACCCACTGGATTCTCCAGTCTTTAATAGTTGATTCTAAGATTTGTATTTGATCATGTATATGTTTTTGCTGTTTGTTCTTTGTTATAGAGCCAAAAAGATTGGAGAAATGGTTTACCCATACATCTCCGTTTTGGATAGATAATTCTTCGTGTTGTTGTTTGTTTAGAGTTTTCCAATTGTCCCAGAAGTGGTTAGAGTCTATGGATTCTTCAGTTACATTGAGCTGATTTCTGACATGCTGTTCCTTCTTTTTCCGTAGTGTATTTCTGTATTGTTTTAGTGATTCACCATAGTGAAGGCGTAGACTCAGGTTCTCAGTCTCTATGTTTTTGGTTGGATAGGTTTCTTTCTTAGGTTTTTGCAATTCTTCATCAAACCATTTGTCATTGTTGTTCATTTTCTTAGGTTTTCTGCTTGACATTTTTAGACTTGATAGGGAAGCTGAGAGGTCAAATATACTGTTTAGGTTTTCTACTGCCAAGTTTACACCTTCACTATTACAGTGAAACATTTTATCGAGGAAATTGCCTTGAAGGGATTGAATTTGTTGTTGCCTAATAGTTTTTTGGTAGATTTCCACACAACTTTCCTTCCAGCTATAGCATTTATTAATATTAATCAGTTCATTTGGCTTTAATGCCTCATGATTGAGCATAGCTCTGTTCAAGTAGAATGTGATTTTGATATGATCTGATAGGGGTGTTAATGGACTGACTGTGAACGCTCTAAGAGACTGTGTTGAGGTCAGTGATAAAGTAGTCTGCCAAGAGAGGAGTTACAGTCGTGGCCAAAAGTTTTGAGAATGACACAAATATTAATTTCCACAAAGTTTGCTGTTTCAGTGTCTTTAGATATTTTTCTCAGATGTTACTATGGAATACTGAAGTATAATTACAAGCATTTCATAAGTGTCAAAGGCTTTTATTGACAATTACATGAAGTTGATGCAAAGAGTCAATATTTGCAGTGTTGACCCTTCTTTTTCAAGACCTCTGCAATCCGCCCTGGCATGCTGTCAATTAACTTCTGGGCCACATCCTGACTGATGGCAGCCCATTCTTGCATAATCAATGCTTGGAGTGTGTCAGAATTTGTGGGTTTTTGTTTGTCCACCCGCCTCTTGAAGATTGACCACAAGTTCTCAATGGGATTAAGGTCTGGGGAGTTTCCTGGCCATGGACCCAAAATATCGATGTTTTGTTCCCCAAGCTACATAGTTATACTTTTTGCCTTATGGCAAGGTGCTCCATCATGCTGGAAAAGGCATTGTTCATCACCAAACTGTTCCTTGATGGTTGTGAGAAGTTGCTCTCGGACGATGTGTTGGTACCATTCTTTATTCATGGCTGTGTTCTTAGGCAAAATTGTGAGTGAGCCCACTCCCTTGGCCGAGAAGCAACCCCACACATGAATGGTCTCAGGATGCTTTACTGTTGGCATGACACAGGACTGATGGTAGTGCTCACCTTGTCTTCTCCGGACAAGCTCTGATGAAAGAGGATTCATCACCTTCTTTGCTGAACTTCTTGACTCCAGGCCATCCTCCAAAAGTCTTCGCCTCACTGTGCGTGCAGATGCACTCACACCTGCCTGCTGCCTGCTGCCATTCCTGAGCAAGCTCTGTACTGGTGGTGCCCCGATCCCGCAGCTGAATCAACTTTAGGAGACGGGCCTGGCGCTTGCTGGACTTTCTTGGGCGCCCTGAAGTCTTCTTCACAACAATTGAACCGCTCTCCTTGAAGTTCTTGATGATCCGATAAATGGTTGATTTAGGTGCAATCTTACTGGCAGCAATATTCTTGCCTGTGAAGCCCTTTTTGTGCAAAGCAATGATGACGGCACATGTTTCATTGCAGCTAAGCATGGTTGACAGAGGAAGAGCAATGATTCCATGCACCACCCTCCTTTTGAAGTTTCCAGTCTGTTATTCAAACTCAATCAGCATGACAGAGTGATCTCCAGCCTTGTCCTCGTCAACACTCACACCTGTGTTAACGAGAGAATCACTGACATGATGTCAGCTAGTCCTTTTGTGGCAGGGCTGAAATGCAGTGGAAATGTTTTTGGGGATTCAGACTTTTGGCCACAACGTATTGGTGTACCTACCGTAGGAGTCCCCTCGAAGCCTACCATTGACTATGTACATACCCAGTGTCCAACAGAGCTGCAGGAGTTGTGACCTGTTTTTGTTGGTTATGTTGTCGTAGTGTCTAGGGGGGACATATGGGGGAGGGAATGCTGTCACCTCCAGGTAGGTGTTTGTCCCCCTGTGTGCTGAGGGTGTCAGGTTCTTGTCCAGTTCTGGCATTTAGGTCACCACAGACTAGTACATGTCCCTGGGCCTGGAAATGGTTGATCTCCCCCTCTAGGATATAGTATGGGGATTCTGTTGTGGGATATAGGTAGCACACATGAGGACATTTTTCTTTGTTGAGATAATTTCCTTATTAATTTCTAGCCAGATGTAAAATGGTCCTGTTTTGACTAATTTAATAGAGCGGGTTAGGTTTGCTCTTTACCAAATTAGCATACCCCTGTGTAATGAACACGAGGGGAGACAGAGAGCTGGTTTCAAGCGCAGGGCGCAGCAGGTGTTTATTGTAAAGGACCACAGGAGGAGGCAGGTAGCTGGGTCCAGGGGCAGGCACAAGGTCATACACAGGAGGAGGCAGGTAGCTGGGTTCAGGGGCAGGCAGAAGGTCATACACAGGAGGAGGCAGGTAGCTGGGTTCAGGGGCAGGCAGAAGGTCATACACAGGAGGAGGCAGGTAGCTGGGTCCAGGGGCAGGCAGAAGGTCATACACAGGAGGAGGCAGGTAGCTGGGTCCAGGGGCAGGCAGAAGGTCATACACAGGAGGAGGCAGGTAGCTGGGTCCAGGGGCAGGCAGAAGGTCATACACAGGAGGAGGCAGGTAGCTGGGTCAAGGGGCAGGCAGAAGGTCATACACAGGAGGAGGCAGGTAGCTGGGTCCAGGGGCAGGCAGAAGGTCATACATAGGAGGAGGCAGGTAGCTGGGTCCAGGTGATTAGAATTCAGGTGATTGGGATCTGGAGAGTGAGCTGCGTTCAGGGGATCTATGTGTTTGAGAGTGTGAGCTGGAAAGTGGTCTGGAAAGTGAGCTGCCTTCAGGGGATCTATGTGTTTGAGGGTGTGAGTTGGAAGCAGACGTTACACCCTGAGTACACCTGGTAGTTTGGTGGAGGGGACTACCAGCTCTCTGTAACCTAGAGGGCAACCAGTGGGTCAATCTCCTTTATAACATGTTTCTTGTAGGATTACTATGTCTGTATTTCCAATTTCTTTGATGAAGTCTGGGTTCCTGCTCTTTAGGCCAAAGGCAGATGACCTCAGACCTTGTATATTCCAGGATGAGATAGTAAAAGCTTTGTGTTCCATAGTGTCTAGTGTTGTTTTCATGGTTTAGGCCTGGACCATCACAGTAGGTGTGAGCAGAGTATGTTGAGCATCTGATACATACCTATTAGGTTGCAGGATGGGGCTTGGGCGGGTGTATTAGTGGGGGTTGAGCCTGCTGCACACGGCCTGGGCATTTGTGCGGCTGTCATGTTGAGGTCCTTGCCGCAGGGGCGGGGGCATGGGGTTGGCAGAAAGGGCATGGGGTGGGCTGAAGGGGCATGGGTCTGATATGGGGGGCTATATGGGGCATAGCCAGGGTTTGCTTGGAGTGGTCTTAGCTGGTTGGGGTGTGGCTGCTGATGCTGTGGTCTGGGTGTAGGTCCTCTTGGCGTGGGCTCTCTCGGTGCAGGTCCTTCAGTAGGGGGTATTGCAGGTCTGGGAGGGTGTCTCGCTGGTCTGGGCGAGGTATCCGTTACTCTGTTGCTCCTGTGTGGTGCTGGGGCTGCGGTTGAGGGTGACGTCCTTCAGTGTCCTGGCAAAAGTTGGGATTGCTGCCTTGTAGAGGTGGACCTGGTCGTAAAGGCTGTTCAAGTCCAGGGTGGCGTGGTGGGCCAGGTAGACATTAGGTTTTGAGTCTCGTGAAATGCTTGCATTCACCTGCTGTATGGTGGCAGGGTGAAAGTATTTTCGTGGTAGCAGGGTGGAGATAACCACTTGTGTGTTGGGGAATGTGAAAGAAGCTTTTTCAATCACTCCCTTGAGTGCTGTGGCCACCTTTTCCTGCTGGGCCCTCAGGTCAGTTGTGCCCGTGTGAATTATGATGTGGCTGGGGACCCTAGTCTGTCCTCTGACAACAGCTCCAGGGCATGCCTAGTGTTTGGACACCAGAGTTTAGCCACTTTGTGTTTGGGAAAAAGTTCATCCTTTTCAATGTATTTGCCATTTGAGTCAATGAGGAGCACAATCTCTGGCTTTTGTGTGTCCTCAGTGGATATGTCAGGGTTGTCAGGAGAGCTATCAGGGGAGCTGACAGGGGGGCTGTTAGGAGAGGGTGGGGTCTGTTGGTGGGTCCTGTGTTGTCTGTCCCATTGGGGTTTTGAGGTTGTGGTCCGGGTCTGAGGTGGGCTGTTCTGCTTGTGACTGTGTGTCAATAGAGGATGAAGCAGTCTTGGGGTTCCTAGAGCTACAACACCACATCTCTACCAGGGGAAAAAGATGAGGAAAGAGAGGGAAAGGAGGAGTTAGGAGGGGGAATAGATTTATGAAATGAAGCATTTCAAACAACACTATTTCCCTGTGGTGAGAGCACCTATCATAAATCACAACAAGCTCGCAGAAAATAGAACCTTTGTTAGGGCTGCGTCCATGTGTGAGAGGGACAGATACAGATAGCTGGTCTCTGCTGTGGCCATTATATTACACTGTACATAGGTGAAGCTACTGTACAGTCTGTATGTCTGGTGTGTGTGTGTTTAGAGGGGCTGGGGGGAGACCTATATGACGGGATTGTGTTCTTGTGCTCGGGGGTTGTGTACCTGATACCCCTCCCACAGGGCGTCTTTATAGAGAACATGAAAGAGAGAGAGAGAGAGTGTAAAGGAGAGGGAGCTCTGGGGGAATTACTGTCAAGGTCAGAGACAGAAGAGTAGAGAGAGAGAGAGAGATACTTAAAAAAAAAATCTTTCTTTTTCTTCATTTCATTAAAACCTCACCCCCTCCCTCTTTAAAAAACAAATATCCCCTGTACTGAATACTCACCTTGCTCTCTACCCCCACAATACAATACAAAACAACACCACACATCACAATAAGCAAAAATTCACCACTTCTATATCCGTATATCCAACCCATCTTCCCCAGCGGTACAGACAGCTTCCCCAGCCCTACACACCATATCTCCTGAAACATCTCCACACTTTTTATCATTTTATACATCTCAAATTCCACCCTAAGGTGCGCAGAGACCATCACATTAAATAATAGTAAAGGGTCTGTTATTCCCCCACCTTTGACCCTGTTCCTCCTTGTTAGCCAAATAGCCAACTTTGCCTGAGCAAACAGAAAATTCAACAACATACATTTGGCCTTTTCCTTGTTTGAATACCTCAAATCATCAAATCAAATTTTATTGGTCACATACACATGGTTAGCTGATGTTAATGCAAGTGTTGCGAAATGCTTGTGCTTCTAGTTCCGACCGTGCAGTAATATCTAACAATTTCACAACAGCTACCTTATATACACAAGTGTAAAGGAATGAATAAGAATATGTACATATAAATATATGGATGAGCGATGGCTGTGTGGCATAGGCAATATGCAGTAGATGGTATAGAATACAGTATATACAGTGAGGGAAAAAAGTATTTGATCCCCTGCTGATTTTGTACGTTTGCCCACTGACAAAGAAATGATCAGTCTATAATTTTAATGGTAGGTTTATTTGAACAGTGAGAGACAGAATAACAACAAAAAAATCCAGAAAAACGCATGTCAAAAATGTTATATAATGATTTGCATTTTAATTAGGGAAATAAGTATTTGACCCCTCTGCAAAACATGACTTAGTACTTGGTGGCAAAACCCTTGTTGGCAATCACAGAGGTCAGACGTTTCTTGTAGTTGGCCACCAGGTTTGCACACATCTCAGGAGGGATTTTGTCCCACTCCTCTTTGCAGATCTTCTCCAAGTCATTAAGGTTTCGAGGCTGACATTTGGCAACTCGAACCTTCAGCTCCCTCCACAGATTTTCTATGGGATTAAGGTCTGGAGACTGGCTAGGCCACTTCAGGACCTTAATGTGCTTCTTCTTGAGCCACTCCTTTGTTGCCTTGGCCGTGTGTTTTGGGTCATTGTCATGCTGGAATACCCATCCACGACCCATTTTCAATGCCCTGGCTGAGGGAAGGAGGTTCTCACCCAAGATTTGACGGTACATGGCCCCGTCCATCGTCCCTTTGATGCGGTGAAGTTGTCCTGTCCCCTTAGCAGAAAAACACCCCCAAAGCATAATGTTTCCACCTCTATGTTTGATGGTGGGGATCGTGTTCTTGGGGTCATAGGCAGTATTCCTCCTCCTCCAAACACGGCGAGTTGAGTTGATGCCAAAGAGCTCCATTTTGGTCTCATCTGACCACAACACTTTCACCCAGTTGTCCTCTGAATCATTCAGATGTTCATTGGCAAACTTCAGACGGGCATGTATATATGCTTTCTTGAGCAGGGGGACCTTGCGGGCGCTGCAGGATTTCAGTCCTTCACGGCGTAGTGTGTTACCAATTGTTTTCTTGGTTACTATGGTCCTAGCTGCCTTGAGATCATTGACAAGGTCCTCCCATGTAGTTCTGGGCTGATTCCTCACCGTTGTCATGATCATTGCAACTCCACGAGGTGAGATCTTGCATGGAGCCCCAGGCCGAGGGAGATTGACAGTTCTTTTGTTTCTTCCATTTGCGAATAATCGCACCAACTGTTGTCACCTCACCAAGCTGCTTGGCGATGGTCTTGTAGCCCATTCCAGCCTTGTGTAGGTCTACAATCTTGTCCCTGACATCCTTGGAGAGCTCTTTGGTCTTGGCCATGGTGGAGAGTTTGGAATCTGGTTGATTGATTGCTTCTGTGGACAGGTGTCTTTTATACAGGTAACAAACTGAGATTAGGAGCACTCCCTTTAAGAGTGTGCTCCTAATCTCAGCTCGTTACCTGTATAAAAGACACCTGGGAACCAGAAATCTTTCTGATTGAGAGGGGGTCAAATACTTATTTCCCTCATTAAAATGCAAATCAATTTATAACATTTTTGACATGCGTTTTTCTTCATTTTTTGTTGTTATTCTGTCTCTCACTGTTCAATAAACCTACCATTAACATTATATACTGATCATTTCTTTGTCAGTGGGCAAACGTACAAAATCAGCAGGGGATCAAATACTTTTTTCCCTCACTGTACATATGAGATAAGTAATGTAGGGTATGTAAACATTATATAAAGTGGCATTGTTTAAAGTGACTAGTGATACATTAATTACATCAAATGTTTTATTATTAAAGTGGCTAGAGATTTGAGTCAGTATGTTTGCAGCAGCCACTCAATGTTAGTGATGGCTGTTTAACAGTCTGATGGCCTTGAGGTAGAAGCTGTTTTTCAGTCTCTCGGTCCCAGCTTTGATGCACCTGTACTGACCTCACCTTCTGGATGATAACTTTGTGAACAGGCAGTGGCTCGGGTGGTTGTTGTCCTTGATTATATTTTTGGCCTTCCTGTGACATCAGGAAGGCCAAAAATCAGGAAGGCCAAACTACCTGCCCTCCATGTGTCGTGGAGGGCAGGTAGTTTGCCCCCAGTGATGCGTTGTGTCACTACCCTCTAGAGAGCCTTACGGTTGTGGGTGGAGCAGTTGCCGTACCAGGTGGTGATACAGCCCAACAGGATGCTCTCGATTGTGCATCTGTAAAAGTTTGTGAGTGTTTTCGGTGACAAGCCAAATTTCTTCAGCCTCCTGAGGTTGAAGAGGCGCTGTTGCGCCTTCTTCACCACGCTGTCTGTGTGGGTGGACCATTTCAGTTTGTCCGTGATGTGTACGCCGAGGAACTTAAAACTTTCCACCTTCTCCACTACTGTCCCGTTGATGTGGATGGGGGGTGCTCCCTCTGCTGTCTCCTGAAGTCCACGATCATCTCCTTTGTTTTGTTGACATTGGGTTTGAGGTTAGTTTCCCAACAACACACTCCGAGGGCCCTCACCTCTTCCTTGTAGGCTGTCTCGTCGTTGTTGGTAATCAAACCTACCACTGTAGTGTCGCCTGCAAACTTGATGATTGAGTTGGAGGCATGCATGGCCACGCAGTCATGGGTGAACAGGGAATACAGGAGAGGGCTGAGAAAGCACCCTTGTGGAGCTCCAGTGTTGAGGATCAGCAGGGTGGAGATGTTGTTTCCTACCCTCACCACCTGGGGGCGGCCCGTCAGAAAGTCCAGGACCCAATTACACAGGGCGGGGTCGAGACCCAGGGTCTTCAGCTTAATCAATCAAATCAAATCAAATCAAATTTATTTTTATATAGCCCTTCGTACATCAGCTGATATTCTCAAAGTGCTGTACAGAAACCCAGCCTAAAACCCCAAACAGCAAGCAAAGCATGTGAAAGAAGCACGGTGGCTAGGAAAAACTCCCTAGGAAAAACTCCCTAGAAAGGCCAAAAACCTAGGAAGAAACCTAGAGAGGAACCAGGCTATGAGGGGTGGCCAGTCCTCTTCTGGCTGTGCAGGGTGGATATTAAAACAGAACATGGTCAAAATGTTAAAATGTTAAAATGTTCATAAATGACCAGCATGGTCAAATAATAATAATCATAGTAGTTGTCGAGGGTGCAACAAGCACGTCCGGTAAACAGGTCAGGGTTCCATAGCCGCAGGCAGAACAGTTGAAACTGGAGCAGCAGCACGGCCAGGTGGACTGGGGACAGCAAGGAGTCATCATACCAGGTAGTCCTGAGGCATGGTCCTAGGGCTCAGGTCCTCCGAGAGAAAGACAGAAAGAGAGAAAGAGAGAATTAGAGAGAGCATATTTAAATACACACAGGACACCGGATAAGACAAGAGAAATACTCCAGATGTAACAGACTGACCCTAGCCCCCCGACACATAAACTACTGCAGCATAAATACTGGAGGCTGAGACAGGAGGGATCAGAAGACACTGTGGCCCCATCCGATGATACCCCGGACAGGGCCAAACAGGCAGGATATAACCCCACCCACTTTGCCAAAGCACAGCCCCCACACCACTAGAGGGATGTCTCCAACCACCAACTTACCGTCCTAAGACAAGGCCGAGTATAGCCCACAACGATCTCCGCCATGGCACAACCCAAGGGGGGGCGCCAACCCAGACAGGAAGACCACGTCAGTGACTCAACCCACTCAAGTGACGCACCCCTCCCATGGACGGCATGGAAGAACACCAGTAGGCCAGTGACTCAGCCTCTGTAAAAGGGTTAGAGGCAGAGAATCCCAGTGGAAAGAGGGGAACCGGCAAGGCAGAGACAGCAAGGGCGGTTCGTTGCTCCAGCCTTTCCGTTCACCTTCACACTCCTGGGCCAGACTATACTTAATCATAGGACCTACTGAAGAGATAAGTCTTCAGTAAAGACTTAAAGGTTGAGACTGAGTCTGCGTCTCTCACATTGGTAGGCAGACCATTCCATAAAAATGGAGCTCTATAGGAGAAAGCCCTACCTCCAGCCGTTTGCTTAGAAATTCTAGGGACAATTAGGAGGCCTGCGTCTTGTGACCGTAGCGTACGTGTAGGTATGTACGGCAGGACCAAATCGGAAAGATAGGTAGGAGCAAGCCCATGTAATGCTTTGTAGGTTAGCAGTAAAACCTTGAAATCAGCCCTTGCCTTAACAGGAAGCCAGTGTAGGGAGGCTAACACTGGAGTAATATGATCAAATTTTTTGGTTCTAGTCAGGATTCTAGCAGCCGTATTTAGCACTAACTGAAGTTTATTTAGTGCTTTATCCGGGTAGCCGGAAAGTAGAGCATTGCAGTAGTCCAGCCTAGAAGTAACAAAAGCATGGATTAATTTTTCTGCGTCATTTTTGGACAGAAAATTTCTGATTTTTGCAATGTTACGTAGATGGAAAAAAGCTGTCCTTGAAACAGTCTTGATATGTTCTTCAAAAGAGAGATCAGGGTCCAGAGTAACGCCGAGGTCCTTCACAGTTTTATTTGAGACGACTGTACAACCATCCAGATTAATTGTCAGATTCAACAGAAGATCTCTTTGTTTCTTGGGACCTAGAACAAGCATCTCTGTTTTGTCCGAGTTTAAAAGTAGAAAGTTTGCAGCCATCCACTTCTTTATGTCTGAAACACAGGCTTCTAGCGAGGGCAATTTTGGGGCTTCACCATGTTTCATTGAAATGTACAGCTGTGTGTCGTCTGCATAGCAGTGAAATTTAACATTATGTTTTCGAATGACATCCCCAAGAAGTAAAATATATAGTGAAAACAATAGTGGTCCTAAAACGGAACCTTGAGGAACACTGAAATTTACAATTGATTTGTCAGAGGACAAACCATTCACAGAGACAAACTGATATCTTTCCGACAGATAAGATCTAAACCAGGCCAGAACTTGTCCATGTAGACCAATTTGGGTTTCCAATCTCTCCAAAAGAATGTGGTGATCGATGGTATCAAAAGCGGCACTAAGATCTAGGAGCACGAGGACAGATGCAGAGCCTCGGTCTGACGTCATTAAAAGGTCATTTACCACCTTCACAAGTGCAGTCTCAGTGCTATGATGGGGTCTAAAACCAGACTGAAGCGTTTCGTATACATTGTTTGTCTTCAGGAAGGCAGTCAGTTGCTGTGCAACAGCTTTTTCTAAAATTTTGGAGAGGAATGGAAGATTCGATATAGGCCGATAGTTTTTATAATTTCTGGATCAAGATTCGGCTTTTTCAAGAGAGGCTTTATTACTGCCACTTTTAGTGAGCTTGGTACACATCCGGTGGATAGAGAGCCGTTTATTATGTTCAACATAGGATGGCCAAGCACAGGAAGCAGCTCTTTCAGTAGTTTAGTTGGAATAGGGTCCAGTATGCAGCTTGAGGGTTTGGAGGCCATGATTATTTTCATCATTGCGTCAAGAGATATAGTACTAAAACACTTTAGTATCTCCCTTGATCCTAGGTCCTGGCAGAGTTGTGCAGACTCAGGACAATGGAGCTTTGGAGGAATACCCAGATTTAAAGAGGAGTCTGTAATTTGCTTTCTAATGATCATGATCTTTTCCTCAAAGAAGTTCATAAATTTATTACTGCTGAAGTGAAAGCCATCCTCCATTTGCGAAGGCTGCTTTTTAGTTAGCTTTGCGACAGTATCAAAAAGAAATTTCGGATTGTTCTTATTTTCCTCAATTAAGTTGGAAAAATAGGATGATCGAGCAGCAGTAAGGGCTCTTCGATACTGCACGGTACTGTCTTTCCAAGCTAGTCGGAAGACTTCCAGTTTGGTGTGGCGCCATTTCCGTTCCAATTTTCTGGAAGCTTGCTTCAGAGCTCGTGTATTTTCTGTATACCAGGGAGCTAGTTTCTTATGACAGATGTTTTTAGTTTTTAGGGGTGCAACTGCATCTAGGGTATTGCGCAAGGTTAAATTGAGTTCCTCGGTTAGGTGGTTAACTGATTTTTGTCCTCTGACGTCCTTGGGTAGGCAGAGGCAGTCTGGAAGGGCATCAAGGAATCTTTGGGTTGTCTGAGAATTTATAGCACGACTTTTAATGCTCCTTGGTTGGGGTCTGAGCAGATTATTTGTTGCAATTGCAAACGTAATAAAATGGTGGTCCGATAGTCCAGGATTATGAGGAAAAACATTTAGATCCACAACATTTATTCCATGGGACAAAACTAGGTCCAGAGTATGACTGTGGCAGTGAGTAGGTCCAGAGACATGTTGGACAAAACCCACTGAGTCGATGATGGCTCCGAAAGCCTTTTGGAGTGGGTCTGTGGACTTTTCCATGTGAATGTTAAAGTCACCAAAAATTAGAATATTATCTGCTATGACTACAAGATCCGATAGGAATTCAGGGAACTCAGTGAGGAACACTGCATATGGCCCAGGAGGCCTATAAACAGTAGCTATAAAAAGTGAGTGAGTAGGCTGCATAGATTTCATGACTAGAAGCTCAAAAGACGAAAACGTCATTGTTGTTTTTTTTTGTAAATTGAAATTTGCTATCGTAAATGTTAGCAACACCTCCGCCTTTGCCGGATGCACGGGGGTATGGTCACTAATGTAACCTGGGGGTGAGGCCTCATTTAACACAGTAAATTCATCAGGCTTAAGCCATGTTTCAGTCAGGCCAATCACATCAAGATTATTATCAGTGATTAGTTCATTGACTATAACTGCCTTGGAGGTGAGGGATCTAACATTAAGTAACCCAATTTTGAGATGTGAGGTATCACAATCTCTTTCAATAATGGCAGGAATGGAGGAGGTCTTTATACTAGTGAGATTGCTAAAGCGAACACCGCCATTTTTAATTTTGCCCAACCTAGATCGAGGCACAGACACGGTCTCAATGGGGGAAGCTGAGCTGACTACACTGACTAGTTTGGAGGGTACAATGGTGTTAAATGCTGAGCTGTAATTGATGAACAGCATTCTTACTTGGTATTCCGCCCCATTGTCCAGATGGGTTAGGGCAGTGTGCAGTGTGATTGCAACTGCGTCGTCTGTGGACCTATTGGGGCGGTAAGCAAATTGGAGTAGGTCTAGGGTGTCAGGTAGGGTGGAGGTGATATGATCCTTGACTAGACTCTCAAAGCACTTTATGATGACGGAAGTGAGTGCTACGGGGCGATAGTCATTTAGCTCAGTTACCTTAGCTTTCTAGGGAACAGGAAAAATGGTGGCCCTCTTGAAGCATGTGGGAACAGCAAACTGGGATAGGGATTAATTGAATATGTCCGTAAACACACCAGCCAGCTGGTCTGCGCATGCTCTGAGGACTCGGCTAGGGATGCCGTCTGGGCCGGCAGCCTTGCGAGGGTTAACACGTTTAAATGTTTTACTCACGTTGGCGTTGGTGAAAGAGAGCCCGCAGGTTTTGGTAGCGGGCCGTGTCAGTGGCACTGTATTGTCCTCAAAGCAAACAAAAATGTTGTTTAGTTTGTCTGCGAGCAAGACGTCGGTCTCCCCAACGGGGCTGGTTGTCTTTTTGTAATCCGTGATTGACTGTAGGCCCAGCCACATACGTCTCGTGTCTGAGCCGTTGAATTGCAACTCTACTTTGTCTCTATACTGAGGCTTAGCTTGTTTGATTGCCTTGCGGAGGGAATAGCTACACTGTTTGTATTCGGTCATGTTTCCGGTCGCCTTGCCATGATTAAAAGCAGTGGTTCGCGCTTTCAGTTTTGCACAGATGCTGCCATCAATCCACGGTTTCTGGTTGGGGAAGGTTGTAATAGTCACCGTGGGTACAACATCACCGATGCACTTGCTAATAAACTCGCTCACCGAATCGGCGTATACATCAATGTTGTTGTCTGAGGCTATCCGGAACATATCCCAGTCCACGTGATCGAAGCAATCTTGAAGCGTGGGATCAGATTGGTCGGCTCCAGCGTTGAACAGACCTGAGCACTGGCGTTTCCTGTTTTAGTTTCTGTCTATGGGCTGGGAGCAACAAAATGGAGTCGTGGTCAGATTTGCCGAAAGGAGGGCGAGGGAGGGCTTTGCATGCGTCGCGGAAGTTCGAGTAGCAACGATCCAGAATGCTGCCAGCCCGGGTCGCGCATTCGATATGCTGATAAAATTTAGGGAGCCTTGTTTTCATATTAGCTTTGTTAAAATCCCCAGCTACAATAAATGCAGCCTCAGGATATGTGGTTTCCAGTTTATATAGAGTCCAATTAAGTTATTTTAGGGCCATTGAGGTGTCTGCTTGGGGGAGGATATACAGGGCTGTAATTATAATCGATGACAATTCTCTTGGTAGATAATGCGGTCGGCATTTGATTGTAAGGAATTCTAGGTCAGGTGAACAAAAGGACTTGAGTTCCTGTATGTTGTTATGATCACACCACGACTCGTTAATCATAAAGCATACACCCCGCCCTTCTTCTTACCAGAGAGATGTTTGTTTCTGAAAAACCAGGTGGCTGTACCGACTCTGATAACGTATCCCGAGTGAGCCATGTTTACGTGAAACAGAGAATGTTACAATCTCTGATGTCTCTCTGGAAGGCAACCCTTGCTCGAATTTCTTCTACCTTTTTGTCAAGAGACTGGACATTGGCGAGTAGCATACTCGGGAGCGGTGAGCGATGTGCCCGTCTACGGAGCCTGACCAGAAGACCGCTCCGTCTGCCCCTTCTGCAGCGCCGTTGTTTTGGGTCGCCTACTGGGATCCGAACCATTGTCCTGGGTGGTGGTCCAAACAGAGGATCCACTTTGGGAAAGTCTTATTCCTGGTCGTAATGTTGGTAAATTGACGTTGCTCTTATATCCAATAGTTCTTCCCGGCTGTATGTAATAAGACTTAAGATTTCCTGGGGTAACAGTGTAAGAAATAATACATAAAAAAACGAAATACTGCATAGCTTCCTAAGAACGTGAAGCGAGGAGGCCATCTCTGTCGGCGCCATCCTGCATATTCCTGTGTACCCCATTATAAACATCCCAACAGTAAAACCCACCCCCAACCTCTCACACAGACATTCCAACAGAGACATTAATGGCATTAACCTGGTGCACACAGAAAACACATGAATCACAGTTTCACTCATAACACAGAAAGGACAACCCTGTCTGACTGCCGGGTCGACCCGTGCTAACCAATACTTAGTGGCCAGGGCTCCATGTAGAACCCTCCACTGGTCCCCTGACCTATTTGGTACTGGGAGTTTGTAAAGCCCCCTCCATCTAAAACCCACAATACTCTCCGTCCCACATACCCCCCTGCCACTGATGTGCCTTCACTCCTATTAGGCTCCTAATGTTCCTTACATTAACGCAGAGGTTGTAGAGGGCTTTACCTCCCAACACCTCAAACTCCCCCAGGCTCAGAGTGTTAAATTCTAACAAGTCCTCCAGACCCCCTTGCCAGTCCCCAGTCTCTGCCGTCACCTGCAGTGGTGGAAACATTGGTGGCCCCTCCCCCTTTGGCCGCTTAAACACCCCCCCTTACCGGCACACAGTGCCTCCTGGACCTCCCCAGGAATCTCTCCAGCAGCATAAGATATGTTAGTCCTGTTTGTTGTGCCAGGACTTCCGGGGTTTTCCACCCCTCCTCCCCCAGCAGCCACAGGTCACCCAGCCTTAGTATATCCTCTGCCATCAGTCGCCTCTGCAGGGTGGCCGACTGAACCAATCTCAAAAGGATGGCTTTAGTCGGAATGCAGCCACCCTGCTCTCCAGTTCCACCAGGCCCTGTCCTCCTTCGTGTACAAACATATACAACACTACTGCCCTCAACCAGTGATGGCCCGAGTAGACTGGCAGGGGGTTGAGGACAGCCAGTTTATGCCACAGGGAAGATGCCGCCAGGTTGTTGATTATCAGCACCCTCCCTCTATATGACAGTTGGGACAGGAGCCACCTCCACCTGGTCAGTCTTGATACCACTTCCTGTGACTCCCAGTTCTTCCTGACCCACATCTCCGAGCCCAGGTACACCCACAAAATGTTAAGCCCTTCACAATACCACCGCAAACGCCACATAACAGAGCTTTGCCCTTGCCCCAGTTCACCTTAGCTTACGAAGCTCCCTCGTACACCTTCAGACTAGTCTCTAGTGCCTGCATATCCTGCCCATCCCTGACCATCACAGAAACGTAATCTGCAGACGCCAATACTCACCCTAGCCCCAAATTCCTTCACCCATGTATACTGTCTTGTGTTGGGATGTCTTGTTCTCCAAACATCCACTAGGTCAAACTGCTTATTGATGTCCCTTAACACCCTCCACTGAGCATGAATGGGCCTGTCAACACACCCATGCCTGTCCAGCACACTCCCTGCAGTCTCCTGAGTAGCAGGCCCAAAAAAGGCTCAATGGGTAGTGTTTATAACTGCCCCAATAGAGGGGATCCTTGTCTAATGCCCCGCCTCACCCAGACTGGTCTACTGAGCCTCCCTCCCACCTTGCCCATACATGACACAGCATACAACATCTTCACACAGGTCAAAATCCTTTCCCCAAACCCAAACACAGACATCACATTAAACAGATACTCATGGTCCACTCTATCAAAAGCCTTCTCTTGGTCTAAAGAGACCAGTCCAAAGTTTACGAGTCCAACATGTCCCTGATTAAGAACAAGTTGTCTGTGATTGAGTACTATAGAGTCCAGATGGGACTTCAGTCTGTTAGCTAGGACCTTGGCAAATATCTTCTAGTCTGCACAGAGCAATGCAACAGTGGTCTGGTTTTTAAGTTCACATAAGTCCTCTTTTTTGGGCAGCAGAGTCAGAGCCGCCCGATGGCAGCTCATCAGCAACTCTCCTACCCCGACCCACTCACGCAACACGCAAAAGAAGTCCAGTCCAATTATTCCCCAGATTTTTTATAAAACTCCACTGGGAGTCCATCGACCCTTCGGTGTACAGCCGAGGGACATCTGGGTTAAGCCCTCTGTCAGTTCATGGGAACACAGGGGAATATCCATTTCATCCCTCTGTGCCAGAGAGAGCTTAGGGAGTTCTGAAAACAAAACCTGATCACACATAGGATCACACAGTTCTGCCCTATACAACTCAGTATAAAAAACGCCACAGTCTGCTTCCGCATCTCCCCACCACAGAGGTCACCCACCTATCCGACAACCGCAGACAATGCGTACCCTTGGCTTCACCGCTCTGTCTTTCCAAATCAAAGAAGAAGGAGCTGGGAGCATCCATCTCCTTGAGCATGGAGAAGCTAGCTCTTACAAGTGCTCTCTTTGCTTTAACCTGGGAAAAACTGCCCAGGTCCCTACTTAATTCAGCTAAATTAGCCTGGAGGCCTACATTGCCTTGCCCCACCAGCTCTACCTCCACTTCACTGATACTATGCTCAAGTTCCCCCAATACTCTCCTAGCCTCTGAGGATGAGAGAGCTGTGTACTGTTGACAGAAAAGCCGGATTTGGACTTTTCCCACATCCCACCATTGACTCAGAGGCTCATACTCCTCTCTTTGCTGCCCCCACCTTTCCCAAAAAAGTCTGGAAACCTGAGCAAAAAGTGCCATCTTGTAAGAGCTTTACATTAAACTTCCAATAGGATGCCTGCCGAGGCCCTGGTGAAATAGACAGCCGAGCCATGGTTATGTGGTGATCCTCCCCTTTTCTGTCTTTTGTAAAATCCATCGTACAGTTCCAGTCCCCGCCTACCACCAGCATCTCCTCAGGTGCTACCTGTGAGAGTTCCTATCTAAGACAGCCAAACAGTCGCCCCTCTCTCTCCCTGTGTTAGGCACATAAACATTTATAAGGACAAAACTGTTGTTAATTTCTGCTTTTACTACAAGCAGTCTACTCCTACACACATCCTTTGAGGAGCACATTTCTACAGCCAGACCAGGTGCAAAAAGGATTGCCACACCTGCACATTTGTTCCATGGCTCAGCACGCTTGCCCCTTTCCACCAGAGCCCCAAATCGACTTCATTCACCATATCACTATGCGTCTCCTTCAGAAACAGCATCCGTTTTTGTTTTACATATTCACCCAATAGACTCCTCTTTCCCGCATCTCTGGCACCATTTATATTAAGCGAGTCTAACCGAAGAGTCTCCATAAGAAGTGGGAGAAAAGCCAGCAAAGAAAGAGACCAATATCAAAGCTCAAAAAGCCCCAATGCCAGAAAAAAATGATTCATCTAAACAGCATCTGAAGGTAGACCCTTATGCACGTTTGTTACCCACTTCCTCAACCTAAAATGTTTCCAGGGTGATAGGACACCATGGCCCTCATTTTTCATAGTGTGTTGTACTGATCTTACAATCTTTCCCGGATCGTAAAAAAAAGCATCAAGATGAACCTTTTTCCCTTTAGCCTCATTCAGGAACCTTGACAGTTCCCTCACCATGTACCATGTATGTGCCTCGTCTGGTTCAGTGTGTAAAATTGGAGGGCCTGTTGTCCAGACCTCTGGCAGTCTCTATGGGGGTGCCACAGGGTTCAATTCTCGGGCCGACTCTTTGCTCTGTACATCAATGATGTCGCTCTTGCTGCTGGTGATTCTCTGATCCACCTCTACGCAGACAATACCATTCTGTATACATCTGGCCCTTCTTTGGACACTGTGTTAACTAACCTCCAGACGAGCTTCAATGCCATACAACTCTCCTTTCGTGGCCTCCAACTGCTCTTAAATGCAAGTAAAACTAAATGCATGCTCTTCAACCGATCACTGCCCATAACTGCCCGCCTGTCCAGCCTCACTACTCTGGACGGTTCTGACTTAGAATATGTGGACATCTACAAATACCTAGGTGTCTGGTTAGACTGTAAACTCTCCTTCCAGACTCACATTAAGCATCTCCAATCCAAAATTAAATCTAGAATCGGCTTCCTATTTCGCAACAAAGCATTCTTCGCTCATACTGCCAAACATACCCTCGTAAAACTGACTATCCTACCGAACCTTGACTTCGGCGATGTCATTAACAAAATAGCCTCCAACACTCTACTCAGCAAATTGGATGCAGTCTGTCACAGTGCCATCCGTTTTGTCACCAAAGCCCCATATACTACCCACCACTGCGACCTGTACGGTCTCGTTGGCTGGCCCTCACTTCATATTCGTCGCCAAACCCACTCCAGGTCATCTATAAGTCTTTGCTAGGTAAAGCCCCGCCTTATCTCAGCTCACTGGTCACCATAGCAGCACCTACCCGTAGCACACACTCCAGCAGGTATATTTCACTGGTCACCCCCAAAGCCAATTCCTCTTTCGGCCGCCTTTCCTTCCAGTTCTCTGCTGCCAATGACTGGAACAAACTGCAAACATCACTAAAGCTGGAGACTCATATCTCCCTCACTAACTTTAAGCACCAGCTGTCAGAGCAGCTCACAGATCACTGCACCTGAACATAGCCCATCTGTAAATAGCCCATCCAACTACCTCATCCCCATACTGTTATTTATTTTATTTATTTTGCTCTTTTGCACCCCAGTATCTCTACTTGCACATTCATCTTCTGCACATCTATCACTCCAGTGTTTAATTGCTATATTGTAATTTTTTCGCCACTATGGCCTATATCCTACCTCATTTGCACACACTGTATATAGACTTTCTCTATTGTATTATTGACTGTATGTTTGTTTATTCCATGTGTAACTCTGTGTTGTTGTTTGTGTCGCACTGCTTTGCTTTATCTTGGCCAGGTCGCAGTTGTAAATGAGAACTTGTTTTCAACTAGCCTACCTGGTTAAATAAAGGTGAAAAAAATACAAATAAAAAACTTTGACCCCTCTGCCTGGCTGACTGTCAGCTCTGACTGTCAGCTCTAGGAGGAATCTGAAAAGGAAGCCTCCATCGTCTTCATCCTCAGACTCAGCTTCCTCCTCCTCATCTCAATCACCCATCTTGACCACCTGCCCTTTCTCTCTAGTCGGGGCCTCCCCCGCCTTAGACCGCTGCGCCACTCTGGAGCCCTTTCACCACACCAGCCTCTCCCCTCCCACCTCATTTCTTCTCCCCCTTTTTCTTCTTCTGCTTGACATCCTCCTCTACCCCATAACCTGACTAGACCCAGCCTCATCTACACCACCATCTATAACCAGACTAGACCCAGCCTCATCTACACCACCATCTATAACCTGACTAGACCCAGCCTCATCTACACCACCATCTATAACCTGACTAGACCCAGCCTCATCTACACCACCATCTATAACCTGACTAGACCCAGTCTCATCTACACCACCATCTATAACCTGACTAGACCCAGCCTCATCTACACCACCATCTATAGCCTGACTAGACCCAGCCTCATCTACACCACCATCTATAACCTGACTAGACCCAGCCTCATCTACACCACCATCTATAACCTGACTAGACCCAGCCTCATCTACACCACCATCTATAACCTGACTAGACCCAGCCTCATCTACACCACCATCTATAACCTGACTAGACCCAGCCTCATCTACACCACCATCTATAACCTGACTAGACCCAGCCTCATCTACACCACCATCTATAACCTGACTAGACCCAGCCTCATCTACACCACCATCTATAACCTGACTAGACCCAGCCTCATCTACACCACCACCATCTATGAGAGAGAGAGAGAGAGAGAGAGAGAGAGAGAGAGAGAGAGAGAGACGCTGATGTCATTTACCATTCACACACTGTCCAGTCTAAAGACCCAGACCTTATTCAACACAAAGAGACAATAAGCCACCGAAAGACATTGTCACACGAGTCACCAGGCTAGTAAAACATGGGCAATTAACAAAGGGATGGGGAGATAACTTAGCATGAAAAGGGAGAGAGAGAGAATTAGACAGTATTGTAATACAGAGAAAGAAGAAGTGAGGAGACAGAGGAGTGTATTTGTAGTGGAGCCTCATCTGTTAACTCCCCAGGGTTGACACAGCTGTCACACACACACACACACACACACACACACACACACACACACACACACACACACACACACACGTATACATATCCTGTCTACAGCTAGCTTCCCCCTTTACCCTTTTTCTCTCCCTCTGTCTTCTCTCCACCTTTTCCCATTTGTGCTTACCTTCTCCCCCTCACACTCTTTCTTCTCTCTTTATTTCCTCTGTCACTATTTGTTCCTTTCATTTCTCCCCTCCCAGTCCTCTTCTTTACTCCTCTCCTTTCTCTCTCCACATCTGGAGGCAGGGCTTCAGAGCTCCATCTGGGGAGAGAGCCCTACAGTCAGAACAACAAAATTGGAGAAGAGAGAGGGGGAATGGGAGAGGGAGAAGGGGAGGGAGGGGTTTATAAAGGGTTGAGGGGCTCCAGTCAGAAGAGACCAGAGAGAGGGTGGAGAGGAGAAGTTATGAAGGGTTGAGGGGCTCCAGTCAGAAGAGAACAGAGAGAGGGTGGAGAGGAGAAGTTATGAAGAGTTGAGGGGCTCCAGTCAGAAGAGACCAGAGAGAGGGTGGAGAGGAGAAGTTATGAAGGGTTGAGGGGCTCCAGTCAGAAGAGACCAGAGAGAGGGTGGAGAGGAGAAGTTATGAAGGGTTGAGGGGCTCCAGTCAGAAGAGAACAGAGAGAGGGTGGAGAGGAGAAGTTATGAATCAAATCAAATCAAATTTATTTATATAGCCCTTCGTACATCAGCTGATATCTCAAAGTGCTGTACAGAAACCCAGCCTAAAACCCCAAACAGCAAGCAATGCATGTGAAAGAAGCATGGTGGCTAGGAAAAACTCCCTAGGAAAAACTCCCTAGAAAGGCCAAAAACCTAGGAAGAAACCTAGAGAGGAACCAGGCTATGAGGGGTGGCCAGTCCTCTTCTGGCTGTGTCGGGTGGATATTATAATAGAACATGGTCAAGATGTTAAAATGTTCATAAATGACCAGCATGGTCAAATAATAATAATCATAGTAGTTGTCGAGGGTGCAACAAGCACGTCCGGTGAACAGGTCAGGGTTCCATAGCCGCAGGCAGAACAGTTGAAACTGGAGCAGCAGCACGGCCAGGTGGACTGGGGACAGCAAGGAGTCATCATGCCAGGTAGTCCTAAGGCATGGTCCTAGGGCTCAGGTCCTCCGAGAGAAAGAAAGAAAGAGAGAAAGAGAGAATTAGAGAGAGCATATTTAAATTCACACAGGACGCCGGATAAGACAAGAGAAATACTCCAGATGTAACAGACTGACCCTAGCCCCCCGACACATAAACTACTGCAGCATAAATACTGGAGGCTGAGACAGGAGGGGTCAGGAGACACTGTGGCCCCATCCGATGAAACCCCCGGACAGGGCCAAACAGGCAGGATATAACCCCACCCACTTTGCCAAAGCACAGGCCCACACCACTAGAGGGATGTCTCCAACCACCAACTTACCGTCCTAAGACAAGGCCGAGTATAGCCCACAAAGATCTCCACCACGGCACAACCCAACGGGGGGGGGGCGCCAACCCAGACAGGAAGACCACGTCAGTAACTCAGCCCACTCAAGTGACGCACCCCTCCCATGGACGGCATGGAAGAACACCAGTACACCAGTGACTCAGCCCCTGTAATAGGGTTAGAGGCAGAGAATCCCAGTGGAGAGAGGGGAACCGGCAAGGCAGAGACAGCAAGGGCGGTTCGTTGCTCCAGCCTTTCCGTTCACCTTCACACTCCTGGGCCAGACTATACTTAATCATAGGACCTACTGAAGAGATAAGTCTTCAGTAAAGACTTAAAGGTTGAGACTGAGTCTGCGTCTCTCACATGGGTAGGCAGACCATTCAATAAAAATGGAGCTCTATAGGAGAAAGCCCTACCTCCAGCCGTTTGCTTAGAAATTCTAGGGACAATTAGGAGGCCTGCATCTTGTGACCGTAGTGTACGTGTAGGTATGTACGGCAGGACCAAATCGGAAAGATAGGTAGGAGCAAGCCCATGTAATGCTTTGTAGGTTAGCAGTAAAATCTTGAAATCAGCCCTTGCCTTAACAGGAAGCCAGTGTAGGGAGGCTAGCACTGGAGTAATATGATAACATTTTTTGGTTCTAGTCAGGATTCTAGCAGCCGTATTTAGCACTAACTGAAGTTTATTTAGTGCTTTATCTGGGTAGCCGGAAAGTAGAGCATTGCAGTAGTCCAGCCTAGAAGTAACAAAAGCATGGATACATTTTTCTGCGTTATTTTTGGACAGAAAGTTTCTGATTTTTGCAATGTTACGTAGATGGAAGAAAGCTGTCCTTGAAACAGTCTTGATATGTTCTTCAAAAGAGAGATCAGGTTCCAGAGTAACGCCGAGGTCCTTCACAGTTTTATTTGAGACGACTGTACAACCATCCAGATTAATTGTCAGATTCAACAGAAGATCTCTTTGTTTCTTGGGACCTAGAACAAGCATCTCTGTTTTGTCCGAGTTTAAAAGTAGAACGTTTGCAGCCATCCACTTCTTTATGTCTGAAACACAGGCTTCTAGCGAGGGCAATTTTGGGGCTACACCATGTTTCATTGAAATGTACAGCTGTGTGTCGTCCGCATAACAGTGAAATTTAACATTATGTTTTCGAATGACATCCCCAAGAGGTAAAATATATAGTGAAAACGGAACCTTAAGGAACACCGAAATGTACAATTGATTTGTCAGAGGACAAACCATTCACAGAGACAAACTGATATCTTTCCGACAGATAAGATCTAAACCAGGCCAGAACTTGTCCATGTAGACCAATTTGGGTTTCCAATCTCTCCAAAAGAATGTGGTGATCGATGGTATCAAAAGCGGCACTAAGATCTAGGAGCACGAGGACAGATGCAGAGCCTCGGTCTGACGTCATTAAAAGGTCATTTACCACCTTCACAAGTGCAGTCTCAGTGCTATGATGGTGTCTAAAACCAGACTGAAGCGTTTCGTATACATTGTTTGTCTTCAGGAAGGCAGTGAGTTGCTGTGCAACAGCTTTTTCTAAAATGTTTGAGAGGAATGGAAGATTCGATATAGGCTGATAGTTTTTTATCATTTCTGGGTCAAGATTCGGCTTTTTCAAGAGAGGCTTTATTACTGCCACTTTTAGTGAGCTTGGTACACATCCGGTGGATAGAGAGCCGTTTATTATGTTCAACATAGGAGGGCCAAGCACAGGAAGCAGCTCTTTCAGTAGTTTAGTTGGAATAGGGTCCAGTATGCAGCTTGAGGGTTTAGAGGCCATTATTATTTTCATCATTGTGTCAAGAGACATAGTACTAAAACACTTTAGTATCTCCCTTGATCCTAGGTCCTGGCAGAGTTGTGTAGACTCAGGACAATGGAGCTTTGGAGGAATACCCAGATTTAAGGAGGAGTCCATAATTTGCTTTCTAATGATCATGATCTTTTCCTCAAAGAAGTTCATACATTTATTACTGCTGAAGTGAAAGCCATCCTCCATTTGCGAATGCTGCTTTTTAGTTAGCTTTGCGACAGTATCAAAAATAAATTGAGGATTATTCTTATTTTCCTCAATTAAGTTGGAAAAATAGGATGATCGAGCAGCAGTGAGGGCTCTTCGATACTGCACGGTACTGTCTTTCCAAGCTAGTCGGAAGACTTCAAGTTTGGTGTGGCGCCATTTCCGTTCCAATTTTCTGGAAGCTTGCTTCAGAGCTCGTGTATTTTCTGTATACCAGGGAGCTAGTTTCTTATGACAGATGTTTTTAATTTTTAGGGGTGCAACTGCATCTAGGGTATTGCGCAAGGTTAAATTGAGTTCCTCAGTTAGGTGGTTAACTGATTTTTGTCCTCTGACGTCCTTGGGTAGGCAGAGGGAGTCTGGAAGGGCATCAAGGAATCTTTGGGTTGTCTGAGAATTTATAGCACAACTTTTAATGCTCCTTGTTTGGGGTCTGAGCAGATTATTTGTTGCAATTGCAAACGCAATAAAATGGTGGTCCGATAATCCATATGAGGAAAAACATTAAGATCCACAACATTTATTCCATGGGACAAAACTAGGTCCAGAGTATGACTGTGGCAGTGAGTAGGTCCAGAGACATGTTGGACAAAACCCACTGAGTCGATGATGGCTCCGAAAGCCTTTTGGAGTTGGTCTGTGGACTTTTCCATGTGAATGTTAAAGTCACCAAAAATTAGAATATTATCTGCTATGACTACAAGATCCGATAGGAATTCAGGGAACTCAGTGAGGAACACTGCATATGGCCCAGGAGGCCTGTAAACAGTAGCTATAAAAAGTGAGTGAGTAGGCTTCATAGATTTCATGACTAGAAGCTCAAAAGACGAAAACGTCATTGTTTTTTTTTTTTTGTAAATTGAAATTTGCTATCGTAAATGTTAGCAACACCTCCGCCTTTGCCGGCTGCATGGGGGGTATGGTCACTAGTGTAACCAGGGGGTGAGGCCTCATTTAACACAGTAAATTCATCAGGCTTAAGCCATGTTTCAGTCAGGCCAATCACATCAAGATTATGATCAGTGATTAGTTCATTGACTATAACTGCCTTGGAAGTGAGGGATCTAACATTAAGTAACCCAATTTTGAGATGTGAGGTATCACAATCACTTTCAATAATGGCAGGAATGGAGGAGGTCTTTATACTAGTGAGATTGCTAAAGCGAACACCGCCATTTTTAATTTTGCCCAACCTAGATCGAGGCACAGACACGGTCTCAATGGGGAAAGCTGAGCTGACTACGCTGACTGTGCTAGTGGCAGACTCCACTAAGCTGGCAGGCTGGCTAACAGCCTGCTGCCTGGCCTGCACCCTATTTCATTGTGGAGCTAGAGGAGTTAGAGCCCTGTCTATGTTCGTAGATAAGATGAGAGCACCCCTCCAGCTAGGATGGAGTCCGTCACTCCTCAACAGGCCAGGCTTGGTCCTGTTTGTGGGTGAGTCCCAGAAAGAGGGCCAATTATCTACAAATTCTATCTTTTGGGAGGGGCAGAACACAGTTTTCAACCAGCGATTGAGTTGTGAGACTCTGCTGTAGAGCTCATCACTCCCCCTAACTGGGAGGGGGCCAGAGACAATTAATCGATGCCGACACATCTTTCTAGCTGATTTACACGCTGAAGCTATGTTGCGCTTGGTGACCTCTGACTGTTTCATCCTAACATAGTTGGTGCCGACGTGGATAACAATATCTCTATACTCTCTACACTTGCCAGTTTTAGCTTTAGCCAGCACCATCTTCAGATTAGCCTTAACGTCGGTAGCCCTGCCCCCTGGTAAACAGTGTATGATCGCTGGATGATTAGTTTTAAGTCTAATACTACGGGTAATGGAGTCGCCAATGACTAGGGTTTTCAATTTGTCAGAGCTAATGGTGGGAGCCTTCGGCGTCTCAGACCCCACAACGGGAGGAGTAGAGACCAGAGAAGTCTCGGCCTCCGACTCCGACTCGCTTAATGGGGAGAACCGGTTGAAAGTTTCTGTCGGCTGAATAAGCGACACCGGTTGAGCATTCCTACAGCGTTTCCCTCCAGAAGCCATGAGAAAGATGTCCGGCCGCGGGGACCGTGCGAGGGGATTTATACTAACGTTACTATCTGTACTTACTGGTGGCACAGACGCTGTTTCATCCTTTCCTACACTGAAATTACCCTTGCCTAACGATTGCGTCTGAAGCTGGGCTTGCAGCACAGCTATCCTTGCCGTAAGGCGATCGTTCTCCTGTATATTATAAGTACAACGACTGCAATTAGAAGGCATCATGTTAATGTTACTTAGCTTTGGCTGTTTGAAGTCCTGATGGACCATGTCCAGATAAAACCTCCGGGGTAAAAAAAGTTTAATGAAAAAAGTTGAGATCAGTAAAAATATACGGTAATGAAAAAGTAAAAACCGTCAGTTAGCAAAGTAAGATCGAAGAGTTGAGGGGCTCCAGTCAGAAGAGACCAGAGAGAGGGTGGAGAGGAGAAGTTATGAAGAGTTGAGGGGCTCCAGTCAGAAGAGACCAGAGAGAGGGTGGAGAGGAGAAGTTATGAAGAGTTGAGGGGCTCCAGTCAGAAGAGACCAGAGAGAGGGTGGAGAGGAGAAGTTATGAAGAGTTGAGGGGCTCCAGTCAGAAGAGACCAGAGAGAGGGTGGAGAGGAGAAGTTATGAAGGGTTGAGGGGCTCCAGTCAGAAGAGACCAGAGAGAGGGTGGAGAGGCAAGAAAGGGATATTATGCGTGTGACAGACTGCCTCTGAATCCGTGTGTTTGCAAGTCTGCACAAGTATGGACAGGACAGCCTGCATATTCTAGATTACTCCTCTTTCTTCATCCTAGATGCTTTCCAATTACTCCCCAACCAGGAAGAAGGCAGAATGGGGGACATGTCAGCTGGTTAAGTACATTTGCTCCCACTCTCTCATGAATGTCTCAACGATTATAATTCCCTCTGTCCAAGTGTCAGGACTAGAGTAAATGGGCTAAGCTAGCGCAGTGGGGGACTGTCATAATGTTGAACTCTCCTCTCCCTGTCCTCCTCTCCTTTTCCTCTCCTCTCCTCCCCTCTCCTGTATGACTAAGTTTGGGAAATGTGGATAAGACTGGATTAGAGTTCAGATATTGGGGATACAGGGGCATGTAATAATGGACTGGATTAGAGTTCAGATATTGGGGATACAGGGGCATGTAATAATGGACTGGATTAGAGTTCAGATATTGGGGGATACAGGGGCATGTAATAATGTACTGGATTAGAGTTCAGATATTGGGGGATACAGGGGCATGTAATAATGGACTGGATTAGAGTTCAGATATTGGGGATACAGAGGCATGTAATAATGGACTGGATTAGAGTTCAGATATTGGGGATACAGGGGCATGTAATAAGGGACCGGATCAGAGTTCAGATATTGGGGGATACAGGGGCATGTAATAAGGGACCGGATGAGAGTTCAGATATTGGGGGATACAGGGGCATGTAATAATGGACTGGATCAGAGTTCAGATATTGGGGGATACAGGGGCATGTAATAATGGACCGGATCAGAGTTCAGATATTGGGGGATACAGGGGCATGTAATAATGGACCGGATCAGAGTTCAGATATTGGGGGATACAGTGGTGCAGGGAGATAGGGAGGATATGGCTGTGTGCCAAGGGAGAGGGGGAATACAGAAGTAAACAGAAGGATAGAAAGGGGGATCGAGGGAGGGGATAGAGGCATACGGAGGGATAGAGAAATGGAAAAGTGAATATGGTTGGTGTGGGCTGTCTGAGATGGGCTGGGCTGGGCTGGTCTGATCTGGGCTGGTCTGATCTGAGCTGGTCTGATTTGGGCTGGTCTGATCTGGGCTGGTCTGATCAGGGCTGGTCTGATCAGGGCTGGTCTGATCAGATCAGGGCTGGTCTGATCAGGGCTGGTCTGATCTGGGCTGATCTGATCTGGGCTGGTCTGATCTGGGCTGGTCTGATCAAGGCTGGTCTGATCAAGGCTGGTCTGATCTGGGCTGGGCTGGTCTGATCTGGGCTGGTCTGATCTGGGCTGGTCTGATCAGGGCTGGTCTGATCTGGGCTGGTCTGATCTGGGCTGGTCTGATCTGGGCTGGTCTGATCTGGGCTGGTCTGATCAAGGCTGGTCTGATCAGGGCTGGTCTGATCTGGGCTGGTCTGGTCTGCCACTAGTGATAAATGAGTAATCAGGAGAGCAGGGCCCGCTGGTCTCTCAGGACCACTAGTGCACAGCCTTATCACACACTGGGTCATGGACACTCTCAAACACATTTGGGCTAGATCCATTGCTACCCCACCGCATAACCCACCGTCAGCCCAGAGAGCAGATATAGATTTCTCCTCCTTTCTGCCTGACTGTCTGCCTGTATACCTCTACCCTCCCCTCCTCCCTGTCTCACCTCTGTGACATGCTGCTGGAGGTCTAATGGTGTGCCCAGAGGGAGACAGAGACCAGGTCAGACAACCATGTAACTACAGATCTCTATGGAACTGAGGAGAGAAGTGCAAGGGGAGGAGGAGATCTCCATGTTAACTCTGAGGAGAGAGAGACAGATGTTAAATCCAATCGCACCAGAGCTAATGACATGAAGATAAAAGGAAGATGGGAGAGAGACACAGGGAGGGAGAGAGACACAGGGAGGGAGAGAGACACAGGGAGGGAGAGAGACACAGGGAGGGAGGGAGGGAGGGAGACACAGGCAGAGAGAGAGACACAGGCAGAGAGAGACACAGTCAGAGAGAGACACAGGAAGAGAGAGACACAGGCAGAGAGAGAGACACAGGGAGGGAGAGAGACACAGGGAGGGAGAGAGACACAGGGAGGGAGAGAGACACAGGGAGGGAGAGAGACACAGGGAGGGAGAGAGACACAGGGAGGGAGGGAGACACAGGCAGAGAGAGAGACACAGGCAGAGAGAGAGACACAGGCAGAGAGAGAGACACAGGCAGAGAGAGACACAGGCAGAGAGAGAGACACAGGGAGGGAGAGAGACACAGGGAGGGAGAGAGACACAGGGAGGGAGGGAGACAGGGATGGAGAGTGAGACACAGGGAGGGAGGGAGGGAGAGACACGGAGAGAGAGAGACACGGGAGAGAGAGAGACACAGGGAGAGAGACACAGGAAGGGAGAGAGACACAGGGAGAGAGAGACACAGGAACAGAAAGAAACACAGGGAGAGAGAGACACACAGGGAGGGAGAGAGACAGGGAGAGAGTGAGACACAGGGAGGGAGAGAGACAGGGAGGGAGGGAGACACAGGCAGAGAGAGAGACACGGAGAGAGAGACACACAGGGAGGGAGGGAGACACAGGCAGAGAGAGAGACACAGGAACAGAAAGAAACACAGGGAGAGAGAGACACACAGGGAGGGAGAGAGACAGGGAGAGAGCGAGACACAGGGAGGGAGAGAGACAGGGAGGGAGGGAGACACAGGCAGAGAGAGAGACACGGAGAGAGAGACACACAGGGAGGGAGAGAGACACAGGGAGGGAGAGAGACACAGGGAGGGAGAGAGACACAGGCAGAGAGAGAGACACGGAGAGAGAGACACACAGGGAGGGAGAGAGACACAGGGAGGGAGAGAGACACAGGGAGGGAGGGAGACACAGGCAGAGAGAGAGACACAGCGAGAGAGAGAGAGAGAGACACAGGGAGAGAGAGAGACACAGGGACAGAAAGAAACACAGCGAGAGAGAGAGAGAGACAGGGAGAGAGAGAGACACGGGGAGAGAGAAATACACAGAGAGAGAGAGAGAGACAGGGAGAGAGAGAGAGATACAGGGAGAGAGAGAGACAGCGAGAGAAAGAAACACAGGGAGAGAGAGACACACAGGGAGGGAGAGAGACAGGGAGAGAGTGAGACACGGGGAGAGAGAAATACACAGAGAGAGAGAGAGAGACAGGGAGAGAGAGAGACACAGGGAGAGAGAGAGACACAGGGAGAGAGAGAGAGACACAGGGAGAGAGAGAGACACGGGGAGAGAGAAATACACAGAGAGAGAGAGAGAGACAGGGAGAGAGAGAGAGATACAGGGAGAGAGAGAGACAGCGAGAGAAAGAAACACAGGGAGAGAGAGACACACAGGGAGGGAGAGAGACAGGGAGAGAGTGAGACACAGGGAGGGAGAGAGAGAGGGAGGGAGGGAGACACAGGCAGAGAGAGAGACACGGAGAGAGAGACACACAGGGAGGGAGGGAGACACAGGCAGAGAGAGAGACACAGGAACAGAAAGAAACACAGGGAGAGAGAGACACACAGGGAGGGAGAGAGACAGGGAGAGAGCGAGACACAGGGAGGGAGAGAGACAGGGAGGGAGGGAGACACAGGCAGAGAGAGAGACACGGAGAGAGAGACACACAGGGAGGGAGAGAGACACAGGGAGGGAGAGAGACAGGGAGAGAGCGAGACACAGGGAGGGAGAGAGACAGGGAGGGAGGGAGACACAGGCAGAGAGAGAGACACGGAGAGAGAGACACACAGGGAGGGAGAGAGACACAGGGAGGGAGAGAGACACAGGGAGGGGAGAGAGACACAGGCAGAGAGAGAGACACGGAGAGAGAGACACACAGGGAGGGAGAGAGACACAGGGAGGGAGAGAGACACAGGGAGGGAGGGAGACACAGGCAGAGAGAGAGACACAGCGAGAGAGAGAGAGAGAGACACAGGGAGAGAGAGAGACACAGGGACAGAAAGAAACACAGCGAGAGAGAGAGAGAGACACAGGGAGAGAGAGAGACACAGGGACAGAAAGAAACACAGCGAGAGAGAGAGAGAGACAGGGAGAGAGAGAGACACGGGGAGAGAGAGAAATACACAGAGAGAGAGAGAGAGACAGGGAGAGAGAGAGAGATACAGGGAGAGAGAGAGACAGCGAGAGAGAGAGACACAGGGAGAGAGAGAGAGACACAGGGAGAGAGAGAGACACGGAGATAGAGATAGAGACACGGGGAGAGAGACACAGGGAGAGAGAGAGACAGGGAGAGAGAGATACACAGGAGGGGAGAGACACAGGGAGAGAGAGAGACAGCGAGAGAGAGAGAGACACAGGGAGAGAGAGAGACAGGGAGAGAGAGAGACACGGAGAGAGAGAGAGACACGGAGAGAGAGAGAGACACAGGGAGGGAGAGAGACACAGGGAGAGAGAGACAGGGAGAGAGAGAGACAGGGAGAGAGAGAGACACAGGAGGGGAGAGAGACACAGGGAGGTAGAGAGACTGAGACTGGGGTGACAGAGAGACTGAGACTGGGGTGACAGAGAGACTGAGACTGGGGTGAGAGAGAGACTGAGACTGGGGTGAGAGAGAGACTGAGACTGGGGTGACAGAGAGACTGAGACTGGGCTGAGAGAGAGAGAGACTGGGCTGAGAGAGACTGAGACTGGGCTGAGAGAGACTGAGACTGGGCTGAGAGAGACTGAGACTGGGCTGAGAGAGACTGAGACTGGGCTGAGAGAGACTGAGACTGGGCTGAGAGAGAGACTGAGACTGGGGTTAGAGAGAGACTGAGACTGGGCTGATAGAGAGACTGAGACTGGGCTGAGAGAGAGACTGAGACTGGGCTGAGAGAGATTGAGACTGGGGTTACTATCTGAACAGACAGGGTAGTAAGATGAGAGATGGAAGGGAGGGGAAATGGGGGCAAGGTGTAGGAGAGAGCAGACTGAAGGAGCAGAGAGAGCTGAGGGGACTGGAGAGCAGGGGGAAAAGAGGAGAGAGTCGGCTGCGGAGGGATAGACAGCAGAATGAGAGTGGAGTCTCTCTGGGATTCTCCACAATGACAAACAAGCTGTGCCCCTGTTCTCCCCTTGTACCTCTTTACTTTTCTCCCCGTCCCCTTGTACCTTCATGTACCTGACTCCCCTGGAGTACAATATCACTTACCACCCCACATGAGAATGATGTGTGTGTGTGTGTGCGTGTACTGTAGAGATGCACCTGGATGAGTAAGGAGTGTTTTCCCACCTCCCCTTGAATGCAATGTTACAAACTTACCCAGGTGGCACCTTGGCGTTGAAAGTCGTACGGTAGTTATAGTTGAATAAACAACGTGTATTTTTCCTTTGTGAATGTCGACACAACGATTTGTGTGAGTTTCCGTTTGGTCAGAGGGCTACAGAGGCTGGGACTCCCGGGGGGAGGCTAGATTGCAGCTGCAAAAACTCTAAATTTATGTTTACTAATTTGGTGGGATTTGTAAATGTAACCCAATCTCAGAAACATACTAAAATCCACTTATCTAATGATGTTTTTCCTTCATTTTGTCATGTTCCTGGAATCATCATCTACTCATGGACTAAAGGTAAGTTAAACAGTCATCATTGTCTCTTATTTTTACTGTTGTATAGTGTAATATCTGTAATGTTAGTGTTTGTTTTTTAGTATATGAGTATAACCCAACCCTAGATAAAGATACTGTAACATATGAGTATACCCCAGCTCTAGATAAAGATACTGTAACGTATGAGTATACCCCAGCCCTAGATAAAGATACTGTAACGTATGAGTATACCCCAGCCCTAGATAAAGATACTGTAACATATGAGTATACCCCAGCCCTAGCTAACGATACTGTAACATATGAGTATAACCCAGCCCTAGATAAAGATACTGTAACATATGAGTATACCCCAGCCCTAGATAAAGATACTGTATCATATGAGTATACCCCAGCCCTAGCTAACGATACTGTAACATATGAGTATACCCCAGCCCTAGATAAAGATACTGTAACATATGAGTATACCCCAGCCCTAGATAAAGATACTGTAACATATGAGTATACCCCAGCCCTAGATAAAGATACTGTAACATATGAGTATAACCCAGCCCTAGATAAAGATACTGTATCATATGAGTATACCCCAGCCCTAGCTAACGATACTGTAACATATGAGTATACCCCAGCCCTAGATAAAGATACTGTAACATATGAGTATACCCCAGCCCTAGATAAAGATACTGTAACATATGAGTATACCCCAGCCCTAGATAAAGATACTGTAACGTATGAGTATACCCCAGCCCTAGATAAGGATACTGTAACGTATGAGTATACCCCAGCCCTAGATAAAGATACTGTAACATATGAGTATACCCCAGCCCTAGATAAAGATACTGTAACATATGAGTATACCCCAGCCCTAGATAAAGATACTGTAACATATGAGAATAACCCAGCCCTAGATAAAGATACTGTGACGTATGAGTATACCCCAGCCCTAGATAAAGATACTGTAACATATGAGTATACCCCAGCCCTAGCTAACGATACTGTAACATATGAGTATAACCCAGCCCTAGATAAAGATACTGTAACATATGAGTATACCCCAGCCCTAGATAAAGATACTGTAACATATGAGTATACCCCAGGCCTAGCTAAAGATACTGTAACATATGAGTATACCCCAGCCCTAGATAAAGATACTGTAAGATATGAGTATACCCCAGCCCTAGATAAAGATACTGTAACATATGAGTATACCCCAGCCCGAGATAAAGATACTGTAACGTATGAGTATACCCCAGCCCTAGATAAAGATACTGTAACGTATGAGTATACCCCAGCCCTATATAAAGATACTGTAACATATGAGTATACCCCAGCCCGAGATAAAGCTACTGTAACGTATGAGTATACCCCAGCCCTAGATAAAGATACTGTAACATATGAGTATACCCCAGCCCTAGATAAAGATACTGTAACATATGAGTATACCCCAGCCCTAGATAAGGATACTGTAACATATGAGTATACCCCAGCCCTAGCTAACGATACTGTAACATATGAGTATACCCCAGCCCTAGATAAAGATACTGTAACATATGAGTATACCCCAGCCCGAGATAAAGAACTGTAACGTATGAGTATACCCCAGCCCTAGATAAAGATACTTTAACATATGAGTATACCCCAGCCCTAGATAAAGATACTGTAACATATGAGTATACCCCAGCCCTAGATAAAGATACTGTAACATATGAGTATACCCCAGCCCGAGATAAAGATACTGTAACATATGAGTATACCCCAGCCCTAGCTAACGATACTGTAACATATGAGTATACCCCAGCCCTAGATAAAGATACTGTAACATATGAGTATACCCCAGCCCTAGATAAAGATACTGTAACATATGAGTATACCCCAGCCCGAGATAAAGATACTGTAACGTATGAGTATACCCCAGCCCTAGATAAGGATACTGTAACATATGAGTATACCCCAGCCCGAGATAAAGCTACTGTAACGTATGAGTATACCCCAGCCCTAGATAAAGATACTGTAACATATGAGTATACCCCAGCCCTAGATAAGGATACTGTAACATATGAGTATACCCCAGCCCTAGCTAACGATACTGTAACATATGAGTATACCCCAGCCCTAGATAAAGATACTGTAACATATGAGTATTCCCCAGCCCTAGATAAAGACACTGTAACATATGAGTATACCCCAGGCCTAGCTAAAGATACTGTAACAGAAGATAGAGATGAAATCCTACCACAGTAATTTAATAAATCTACAGAACAAGATGTATGATAATGTCTATAGTGCATCTCCAGGCAGGAGTCATAACTAAGGAAGTCACTATAGAGCTAACCAATTCACTAACTGTCACTTCTAATACAGCACCATGCCAGGGAAATGTAATCTGATGCCCACTGCTCTCAGACTAGCTGTCCTAACCCATAACGTGTGTGTGTACGCGCCTGCGCGCGTGTGTATGCCTGTCGTAACTCATAGCGACCAGCATGGCCGTGATGGTGTTTGAAGTGGTAGCTGGAGAAGCTGGTTGTCCGTGGCGATAAGACCTCAGAGATGAGGAATCTGATTGGACTAGCAGGTCCTTTGAAACAGCTGTGACTGGCGGTTCGCCGCTGGGATGCTAATGAGGGACTAGAGAGGAAGTAAAGCTTTGAACCTGATTGGCCCTGGCGGGAGGGAGGGAGAGGGAGGGGGGTAGAACATAAGGAGGGAAAGGAGAGAGGAGAGGAGGGAAAGGAGAGAGGAGAGGAGGGAAAGGAGAGATGAGAGGAGGGAAAGAAGAAAGGAGAAGAGGAGGGAAAGGAGAGAGGAGAGGAGAGAGGGGAGGAGGGAAAGGAGAGAGAAGAGGATGGAAAGGAGAGAGGAGAGAGAGAGAGAGGAGGGAAGGGAAAGGAGATAGGAGAGGAGGGAGGGAAAGAGGAGAGGAGGGAAAGCAGAGAGGAGAGGAGGGAAAGGAGAGAGGAGAGAGGAGAGGAGGGAAAGGAGAGAGGAGAGGAGAGGAGAGGAGAGGAGAGGAGAGGAGAGGAGAGGAGAGGAGAGGAGAGGAGAGGAGAGGAGAGGAGGGAAATGAGAGAGGAGAGGAGAGAAAGGAGAGAGGAGAGGAGGGAAAGGAGAGAGGACAGGAGGGAAAGGAGAGAGGAGAGGAGGGAAAGGAGAGAGGGGAGGAGGGAAAGGAGAGAGGAGAGAGGAGAGGAGGGAAAGGAGAGAGGAGAGGAGGGAAAGGAGAGAGAGGAGTGCAGGAGCAGAGATAGAAAAGGCCTTGCATGTGCTCCTCTATTGAGCCAATCAGAGAGTAGCTAAAGGCTAAGGCCAGGTTTCTTTGCCATACAACCCTACTTGGCAACCATTATCTGATTGAGTTTATTTTATTTTTGTTCTACATGATTAAGTCAGATAAAAGGTGTTTACCTCCACCAGCCTCTCTCCTGCACCTTTTTCTCTTTAGCTTTAATTTTTACTAAGGGGTCATTCCATGTCATTTCAGCAAGCCACGACACCAATTATCTCAGATTGTTCAGAAATCGTTTCAGCCCACATCAGACGAGATCAGATCAGACTAGATCAATTTTAGCATTACTGAAACATTATTTGGTTAAAATGTATCTCTGATTGCACCCAAATTGGGCATTTTTATTTATAGGTTTCATATAATATTCAATAAATATAGTACCTTACATCTGATTTGGACCAAACTTCTTCCTGCCATTGAGAAAGACACCCACGGACCCCCACATCCTGGACACAAATTAAGCCTAAGAGGACATACTGAATTGCTTTCATGCAGGACTGGCTTGAATTGTGAGGATGACCGTACAATTTATTGTCATCATGAGCAAAAGCCATTGTTTTTTTACCCAAAGTTGCTAAGAACATTTTGTGATGTTGAGCAAAAAAGGCTGTGGTAGCAGGAACAGTGGCATTTAGTGGGCAAAACGTGTTACTTTTACAAATTCACACTAATTGAAGGCAAATTTCTCTGAACAGGGGAAGAGACCATCACCAGTTTCACAGGGAAGCAATTTCCCAAGCAGCAACTCCATACTACTTGTCAGACATAATACTGTATAGTGGTTGTTGGGGTGGGATTGGCACGGGGTGTGGGGGGGTCTGTGGGGTGATATTGATCGTTTTATTAAATTCCTCATGTCTTACTCATTGTTAGGAAGGTGTATGGTCCAAATCAGATGTTAGGTACTATATACAGTAAATGAAAGATTACATGAATCCTATAAATTACAATGGCCAATTTGGGTGTAATCAATTAGCGTAATTTCTCAGCGATCAAATTATATTTCAACAAAATAATGTTTCAGGAATGCTACTCATATCTGTTTCTAACTACAGAAACAATTTCAGAACAATCTCAGATGGTGGGTGTCCAAATCCTCTTTCTTGTACTTTTTTCAGTGGAATGACTCTTATTAAGGCCCATTCTTGGCTAGGATCTCTCTCTCTCTCTCTCTCTCTGCAGTTGAGTGGTTAAAGTCCACCAGGTGCTTCTCTCCAACTGGTTTGGTCTTGTCCCTGTGTGACAGTCATTCGGAGCCGTGTGTCACCCACCCTGACAGATACTTAACCTCTGGGCCATGCAGCAGCTCTGCTTGCTGACCCTGGCTGGGACGTAGACTGGCTGACACTGTGGACTGTATTAAGTGCAGAAAGGAGCCAGGGGATCAGGCTCTTTATGAGGTGAACACCCTCCAGAGGTCACTACGACACACACACACACACACACACACACACACACACACACACACACACACACACACACACACACACACACACACACACACACACACACACACACACACATGCAAACACACACCACAAACACACACACACACACACACACACACACACACACTTACAGTGCCTTCAGAAAGTATTCACACCCCTTGACTTTTTTCACATTTCGTTGTGTTACAGCCTGGATTTAAAATGGATAAAATGTAGATTTGTTTGTCACTGGCCTGCACACAATACCCCATAATGTCATGTTTATTTTTTTATTTTTTACAAATTCAATAAAAATGAAAAGCTGAAATGCTTGAGTCAGTCAGTATTCAAGCCCTTTGTTATGACCAGCCTAAATAAGTTCAGAAGTAAAAATCTGCTTAACAAGTCACTGTGCAATAATAGTGTTTAACATGATTTTTGAAGGACTACCGAGCAGTGAATTTCAAACACAGATTCAAGTACAAAGACCAAAATGTTCCAATTTCTTGCGGAGAAGGGCACCTATTGATTGATGGGTAAAAAAAAGTAGACATTGAATATCCCTTTGAGCATGGTGAAATTATTAATTACACTTTGGATGGTGAATCAATACACCCAGTCACTACATATATACAGGTGTCCTTCCTAACTCAGTTGCCTGAGAGGAAGGAAACTGCTCAGGGATTCTGTATGTAGCCTCGCTACTTTTATAGCCTCGCTACTGTACAGTCGTGGCCAAAAGTTTTGAGAATGACACAAATATTAATTTCCACAAAGTTTGCTGCCTCAGTGTCTTTAGATATTTTTCTCAGATGTTACTATGGAATACTGAAGTATAATTACAAGCATTTCATACGTGTCAAAGGCTTTTATTGACAATTACAGGAAGTTGATGCAAAGAGTCAATATTTGCAGTGTTGACCCTTCTTTTTCAAGACCTCTGCAATCGCCCTGGCATGCTGTCAATTAACTTCTGGGCCACATCCTGACTGATGGCAGCCCATTCTTGCATAATCAATGCTTGGAGTTAGTCAGAATTTGTGGGTTTTTGTTTGTCCAGGGTCTGGGGAGTTTCCTGGCCATGGACCCAAAACATCGATGTTTTGTTCCCCGAGCCACTTAGTTATCATTTTTGCCTTATGGCAAGGTGCTCCATCATGCTGGAAAAGGCATTGTTTGTCACCAAACTGTTCCTGGATGGTTGGGAGAAGTTGCTCTCGGAGGATGTGTTGGTACCATTCTTTATTCATGGCTGTGTTCTTAGGCAAAATTGTGAGTGAGCCCACTCCCTTGGCTGAGAAGCAACCCCACACATGAATGGTCTCAGGATGCTTTACGGTTGGCATGACACAGGACTGATGGTAGCGCTCATCTTGTCTTCTCCGGACGAGCTTTTTTCCGGATGCCCCAAACAATCGGAAAGGGGATTCATCAGAGAAAATGACTTTACCCCAGTCCTCAGCAGTCCAATCCCTGTACCTTTTGCAGAATATCAGTCTGTCCCTGATGTTTTTCCTTGAGAGAAGTGGCTTCTTTGCTGCCCTTCTTGACACCAGGCCATCCTCCAAAAGTCTTCGCCTCACTGTGCGTGCAGATGCACTCACACCTGCCTGCTGCCATTCCTGAGCAAGCTCTGTACTGGTGGTGCCCCGATCCCACAGCTGAATCAACTTTAGCAGACGGTCCTGGCGCTTGCTGGACTTTCTTGGGCGCCCTGAAGCATTCTTCACAACAATTGAACCACTCTCCTTGAAGTTCTTGATGATCCGATAAATGGTTGATTTAGGTGCAATCTTACTGGCAGCAATATCCTTGCCTGTGAAGCCCTTTTTGTGCAAAGCAATGATGACGGCACGTGTTTCCTTGCAGGTAACCATGGTTGACAGAAGAACAACAATGATTCCAAGCACCACCCTCCTTTTGAAGCTTCCAGTCTGTTATTCGAACTCAATCAGCATGACAGAGTGATCTCTAGCCTTGTCCTCATCAACACTCACACCTGTGTTAACGAGAGAATCACTGAAATGATCTCAGCTGGTCCTTTTGTGGCAGGGCTGAAATGCAGTGGAAATGTTTTTTGGGGATTCATTTCATTTGCATGGCAAATAGGGACTTTGCAATTAATTGCAATTCATCTGATCACACTTCATAACATTCTGGAGTATATGCAAATTGCCATCATAGAAACTGAGGCAGCAGACTTTGTGAAAATTAATATTTGTGTCATTCTCAAAACTTTTGGCCACGACTGTATATAGCCTCGCTACCGTTATTTTTCACTGTCTTTTTACTGTTGGTTTTATTTCTTTACTTACCTATTGTTCACCTAATACCTTTTTGCAGTATTGGTTAGAGCCTGTAAGTAAGCATTTCACTGTAAGGTTTACACCTGTTGTATTCGGCGCACGTGACAAATAAACTTTGATTTGATTGGATTTCACCTTGAGGCCAATGGTGACTTTAAAACAGTTACAGAGTTTAATGGCTGTGATAGGAGTAAACTGAGGATGGATCAACAACGTTGTAGTTACTCCTCAATACTAACCTAATTGACAGAGGGGAACCTTGTACAGAATAAAAATATTCCACAACATGCATCCTGTTTGCAACAAGGCACTAAAGTAAAACTGCAAGAAATTTGGCATAGCAATTAACTTTATGTTTGGGGAAAATTTAATGCAACACATTACTGAGTCCTACTCTCCATATTTTCAAGCATAGTGGTGGCTGCATCATGTATGCTTGTAATCGTTAAGGACCCGGGAGTTTTTCAGGATAAAAAATACATGTAATGGAGCTAAGCACAGGCAAAATCCTAGAGGTAAACCTGGTTCAGTCTGCTTTCCACCAGACACTGGGAGAGGAGTTCACCTTTCAGCAGGACAATAACCTAAAACACACGACCAACTCTATGCTGGAGTTGCTTACCAAGAAGACTGTGAATGTTCCTGAGTGGCAGTTTTGACTTAAATTAACATGAAAATCTATGACAAGACCTGAAAATGGTTGTATAGCAATTATTAACAGCCAATTTGACAGCTTGAAGAATGTTCTAAAGAATAATGGCCATATGTTGCAGAATCCAGGTGTGGAAAGCTCTTAGAGACTTACCCAGAAAGACTAAATTGGTGCCAAAGGTGTTTCTACAAAGTATTGACTCAGTTACATTATTCTTTAAAAAAATTCTAAAAACATGTTTTCACTTTTTCATTCTGAGGTATTGTGTGTAGATTGCTGAGAAAAACATATATGTAATCAATTTTGAATTCGGTCTGTAAAACAACAAAATGTAGTATGAGTCAAGGGGTATGAGTACTTTCTGAAGGCACTGTAAGTCAGACAGCGAGAGAGAAAGTCAGGCTGGGCAAGTAAGTCATGCTGGATACACCCTGCTTTTGTTCCAGAGAGATACAGTTGTTGTGGAGGGATAGAGAGACTTGGAGGGGTTGCTGGTCCCTTTTAAAAGCAGGTCCTTTGGTTAAATGCGGTCTGTGAGTCCTAGCCTCTCTATAACCTCCTCTCCTCCTCTCCCCAGGGAGGTTTTATCTGTCCATTTCCTCTCCTCCAGGCCTGTGGGACGTGTTAATGGCACCATGTTCCCTGTCACTCCCACAGTTAAATGGAAACCGACCATGAAAGTATGGCTACTCTGCTCTGCTCAGGGCTGGTTGGCTCCATACACCATGTCCTTGTTCTCAGCTCACACAGTCAAACACACACACACACACACACACACACACACACACACACACACACACACACACACACACACACACACACACACACACACAGAGTTGAACACAAACACACAGTCAGACCTCAATCTGTAAGTGTAATATCCCCATTAGACAGTCACATTTATTGATAAATATATAGAAACCCAGCCTAAAACCCCAAACAGCAAGCAATGCAGATGTAGAAGCACGGTGGCTAGGAAAAACTCCCTAGAAAGGCAGGACTCTTGGAAGAAACCTAGAGAGGAACCAGACTCTGAGCGGTGGCCAGTCCTCTTCTGGCTGTGCCGGGTGGAGATTATAACAGAACATGGCCAAGATGTTCAAACGTTCATAGATGACCAGCAGGGTCAGATAATAATAATCACAATGGTTGTAGAGGGTGCAACAGGTCAGCACCTCAGGAGTAAATGTCAGTTGGCTTTTCATAGCCAATCATTCAGAGTTAGAGACAGCAGGTGCGGTAGAGAGCGAGAGTCCAAAACAGCAGGTCTGGGACAGGTAGCACGTCCGGTGAACAGGTCATGGTTCCATAGCCACAGGCAGAACAGTTGAAGCTGGAGCAGCAGCACGGCCAGGTGGACTGGGGACAGCAAGGAGTCATCAGGCCAAGTAGTCCTGAGGCAAGGTCCTAGGGCTCAGGTCCTCCGGGAGGGAGAAGGAGAGGGAGAGAAAGAGAATTAGAGAGAGCATACTTAAATTCACACAGGACATCAGATAAGACAGGAGAAATAATCCAGATATAACAGACTGACCCTAGCCCCCCGTCGCATAAACTATTGCAGCACAGTAGAGCTGTTTATGTGGCAGATTCACATCAAGGATACTAGTGTTGCACGGCAAACCGGAACTTCAGTACTGTTTCGATACAAGAACAGGAAAAACAGTTTGGTATTCCAATTTTTGTGACTTTCATTACTTCTGTCAAATGTGTTTCACGTATCTGTCTATCGACTTTCCTTGCTAGCTTACAGCTGAAACAACATCAATTCAGTGTCCTAGTACTTAGTTTATGATACTATAATGCAAGATATGCGGATTTCAATGCTGATTGCCACCAAAAACTTTATTCATTCACTTAATTGGTCTCCCTCACGTCTCTCCCTCACATCTCTCCCTCACGTCTCTCCCTCACGTCTCTCCCTCAGCCAAAGATGATCTCTTGCCTCATTGAACTGAGGTCTCTGATAGGCCACAGCCCTTTTGGTTTGTGAATGATGTCATTACTGGTGACCAGTCAATGCTGTTGCCTACAGTACCTCTGTGTATGTTCTGCCTGATTGGCTGTTTTAGCCATTTGGCGCAGGGCAGTGTAAAAACAAATGAGATGGTCCCCCCACTCTCATCCTCCTCTCCCTCTCTCCTCCTCACTCATCTCTTTCCTTCCCTCCCCTGCTCACCAGTACATATGCTCACACACCTGGCCTGTGTCGTTACCTGTTTACAAATGACCAGTGATTTTTGCTTGGTTCTCTATTCTCTCTCTCTCAGTGTCACAATTATGCCTTTGAGTTCATGTTTGGTTCTTACACTCCTCTCTGTTTCAAACATATCATTACAGACACCTTCTATCTCTCCCTCTGTCTTGACTCTTTTTTCTCTCTCTTTCTGTCTCTCTCACATAGCTTCTTCTAAAAGCTGTGTGTGTGTGTGTGTGTGTGTGTGTGTGTGTGTGTGTGTGTGTGTGTGTGTGTGTGTGTGTGTGTGTGTGTGTGTGTGTGTGTGTGTGTGTGTGTGTGTGTGTGTGTGTGTGTGTGTGTGTGTGTGTGTGTGTGTCTGGGGGCTAATGGTCTCCAGTGAGAACGGCAGGCTGAAGATTTATGCCACAAATTAGTGAAATGTGATCAAACAGTCTCCCAGTTAATCACACAGGACCCGTGCCTGTCCCTACTTTATCTGCAGGCATAATTACACCCTCCCGTTCCTCTGACAGCCCAACGCATGGATGGTGGGGTGTGTGTGTGGAGGCGTTGTCACAGTGATAAATGCCTAGGGTGACAGGGGGAGCAGAGAGAGTGTTTTAAACATGTACTCACTTAACACCCCCCCCGCTTGTGAACGCTCGCCTCACCTTGAACATTCGCAGTAAATGGTCCTAGTGAATGCTCTTATCTGCCATGTGACAGATAAGCCAAAAGCCATGTTTCTGAAAAACATAGTTGTGAGAGATCATGGAGAGATGTGAGTGGAGCCTCTCTCTTATTTCTCTCTCTCTCTGTGACAGTCTTTTAAACAGCTGTTTATGCAGAGCTTTTAATATCAATAAGAGCCAAGCAGGCAGGCGGTTTCTAAACACACGCAGGCTGGAAATCAGCAGTCTCCATCTTGCTGCTATGACAGGGTGGGTAATTATGTTGGAGTGTGTGTGTTTTGAAAGTGTGCATGCTGTTTGCTGGGTGAAAAATGATAATCGGGTGATTTTTAAGTGCTATATCTGCTGCCTGCGTGGCTAATGAAAAGTACTTTTAATCCAGTCTGGAGGAGGGGAGGATGAGTAGATGTGAGGAGAAGGGCCTTGTGAAAGGAGGAACAGAGGCGGAGTTGAGAGTGTGTGTGTGTGTGTGTGTGTGTGTGTGTGTGTGTGTGTGTGTGTGTGTGTGTGTGTGTGTGTGTGTGTGTGTGTGTGTGTGTGTGTGTGTGTGTGTGTGTCAAAGGAAAGCCTTGGCATGAGCCCTGAGCTCAGCAATTAGAAGATGCGTTTGGAAACCTCTGTGTGATGCCTCTTCTAGTATCCTATAGCTCACTGACTGTCTTCATCTATACCCTCCCATCTTTAGCAGTAACTTACAGGCAGCTCATTAGCAAGTAACTTTCTGTATTTCATATTGCAGTATACTTACCGTAATCTAAATACAGTCTCGACACACAGACAATGTTGTACAATTTACTGTATTATACTGTAAAAAAGTAAATGCTACTGTAATTGTAATTAGGAGAGGCTTTTAGAATACATCTTTCTTTCTCTCTATCTCTTTCTCTATCTCTATCTCTCTCTCTAAAACACTCTTATGCAAGTCTGCACAGATTGCTATTGGCTGAAGTAGTAGGGTCTGGAGTGTCTGTTTGTTAGTGTGTGGCAGAATCCCTGGAAATAAGTCATTTTCCACTTATTTATGTTTCATCACATTGCAGTTCAGCAGCTGTTTCAACAGACATTCTTCTATGAGAACCACGTTGTAAACCTTTTGCTAAGGCAGGTTTTTATATGCCACAGTTTATGATAGTCTACATGCTAACCGTTTAGCAATGACACACCTGCCACTAGACAGCTTGATTTGTGAGATGTAACTTAGCCCTGATTGTTCACAAAGTCCCTTGTGTCATATTTACCATGGTGCTTGCCTACGGAGCTGTGAGGGGAACGGCACCTCCGTACCTTCAGGCTCTGATCAGGCCCTACACCCAAACAAGGGCACTGCGTTCATCCACCTCTGGCCTGCTGGCCTCCCTACCTCTGCGGAAGCACAGTTCCCGCTCAGCCCAGTCAAAACGGTACGCTGCTCTGGCACCCCAATGGTGGAACAAGCTCCCTCACGACGCCAGGACAGCGGAGTCAATCACCACCTTCCGGAGACACCTGAAACCCCACCTCTTTAAGGAATACCTGGGATAGGATATAGTAATCCTTCTAACCCCCCCCCAAAAAAAAAAACGATATAGATGTACTATTGTAAAGTGGTTGTTTCACTGGATATCTTAAGGTGAATGCACCAATTTGTAAGTCGCTCTGGATAAGAGCGTCTGCTAAATGACGTAAATGTAAATGTAAAATGTCAATTTATACACCAGTTACTCTAAGTGCTAGCGTTGTGGGGATATTTGTTCCTGCTCTTAAATATTTCTTTATATTCAGGAATAACAAATATCTATAGTGGATCAATCATAAAAGGGTACTACGGGGTGGCTTTTAGGAAATATCTGGTTTTGATAGTGGTCCATAGTACTCTTGGCTGTGTGTTTTTATAGTATAATCTTGATAAGTCATGGCAGGCAAACAGATGAATGTCCATTTAGTGTTTATTTTACCTTCATTTAACCAGGCAACTCTATTAAAAGGATAATGTGAGATTCAGGCAATTAAGCAGTTTTTCTACTTACCCAGAGTCAGATTATCGCTTGGACACCATTTTTATAGCTCTGCCTCTGAGATACGGTAGCATATTTCCAGTCATTGCGCTAACGATAGTTAGCATTGATCCGCAAAACTGCCTCTTCCTTCATACTGCACGCAGAGACATGAAAATGGTATCCATGAGTTAATCAAAAACCGCTTAATTGACAGAATCTCACAGTATCCCTTTAATAAAAGATTTGTATTTACAATGACGACCATGTTAGCATGTCCAATATCACAGACACGTACACTGTTTGATGGTTCTCTGTGTGGGGGATGACAGGTTGTTGTGAGGGTCTCGGACCGTCTCCCAACGCTGTGTGTGTTTGGGTCGTGTCCTGCTCTCGCACCCCAACCTCTGACCCCGGGCCGTCAGCCAGCAGACAAAAGGACAGAGCTGACAGTTCCCAGACTGACCTGTCAACCTATACACGACTACCAGACATAGAGAAAGGGAGATCAGAAGAAAAACATCTCTTCTCTCTGGTGTTTGTGGTTTTGTCTGTCCTCATCGTAGATAAAGGAATAACTCTTATATCCACCACACTGAACAAAGGAAACCTCCCACAGCGTACCTGAGGTTTCCACTAACCGTGGGTACTGACTGCATACCTGAGGTTTCCACTAACCGTGGGTACTGACTGCATACCTGAGGTTTCCACTAACCGTGGGTACTGACTGCATACCTGAGGTTTCCACTAACCATGGGTACTGATTGCATACCTGAGGTTTCCACTAACCGTGGGTACTGACTGCATACCTGAGGTTTCCACTAACCGTGTGTGTGCTGACTGCATACCTGAGGTTTCCACTAACCGTGTGTGTGCTGACTGCATACCTGAGGTTTCCACTAACCATGTGTGTGTGCTGACTGCTTACCTGAGGTTTCCAATAACCGTGTGTGTGTACTGACTGCATACCTGAGGTTTCCACTAACCGTGTGTGTGCTGACTGCATACCTGAGGTTTCCACTAACCGTGGGTACTGACTGCATACCTGAGGTTTCCACTAACCATGTGTGTGCTGACTGCATACCTGAGGTTTCCACTAACCGTGTGTGTGCTGACTGCATACCTGAGGTTTCCACTAACCATGTGTGTGTGCTGACTGCATACCTGAGGTTTCCACTAACCGTGTGTGTGCTGACTGCATACCTGAGGTTTCCACTAACCGTGTGTGTGCTGACTGCATACCTGAGGTTTCCACTAACCATGTGTGTGTGCTGACTGCATACCTGAGGTTTCCACTAACCGTGGGTACTGACTGCATACCTGAGGTTTCCACTAACCGTGGGTACTGACTGCATACCTGAGGTTTCCACTAACCGTGTGTGTGCTGACTGAGTACCTGAGGTTTCCACTAACCGTGTGTGTGCTGACTGCATACCTGAGGTTTCCACTAACCGTGTGTGTGCTGACTGCATACCTGAGGTTTCCACTAACCGTGTGTGTGCTGACTGCATACCTGAGGTTTCCACTAACCGTGTGTGTGTGTGCTGACTGCATACCTGAGGTTTCCACTAACCGTGTGTGTGTACTGACTGCATACCTGAGGTTTCCACTAACCGTGTGTGTGTACTGACTGCATACCTGAGGTTTCCACTAACCGTGTGTGTGTGCTGACTGCATACCTGAGGTTTCCACTAACCGTGTGTGTGTACTGACTGCATACCTGAGGTTTCCACTAACCGTGTGTGTGTACTGACAGCACAATACATCTCTCTGTACTCTCTCTTTCCTGCTGGGTGTGAGTGTCTAAGGGGAGCAGGGGGTCCAGGGAGAGAAGCACGCTGGGGCGGGTGGTGTGTGTGTCTGTGTGTGTGTAGGAGGGAGGGAGGGAGGGAGGGAGGGAGGGAGGGAGGGAGGGAGGGAGAGTATCCCCCCTCCTGCTGAGTCTGACTGAGTGTTTACCTGCTCCTAGCTGCAGGGTGAAAGGTGAAGGTAATAGAAAGAGGACCAGTGTGCCTGTGCGTGAGTGAGTGAGAGAGAGAGAGAGAGAGACAGAGAGAGAGAGACAGAGAGCTATCTGATACACAGCAGGTCTCAACTAGAGGCAGAACAGGGGAGTATAATAGGCAGATCTTGAACCTGGGCAATGGAGGTCAGACTTGACCTGAGGGGACATGGCTGAGAAACACACACACACACACACACACAGCAACCCAACCCCCAGAGAACTCCACAGGGCTGTCGAGACATGGTCCCACACCTCTGACTCTCAGATCCTATTAAACAATGTTGGTGTTATTTAGCCACGTCGCTCTGCTCCCCCCAGACCTAGTTATATATCTGCTTGTTCTTTAAAACCCTATTTCTGTCCCTCCGACTGTATGCAGGTGTCATCTATCCAAGGGTGTGGGGTGTGTAAGATGTGTTTTAATACAGAGGGTGTGGGGTGTGTAAGCTGTGTTTTAATACAGAGGGTGTGGGGTGTGTAAGATGTGTTTTAATACAGAGGGTGTGTGGTGTGTAAGATGTGTTTTAATACAGAGGGTGTGTGGTGTGTAAGATGTTTTAATACAGAGGGTATGTGGTGTGTAAGATGTGTTTTAATACAGAGGGTGTGTGGTGTGTAAGATGTGTTTTAATACAGAGGGTGTGTGGTGTGTAAGCTGTGTTTTAATACAGAGGGTGTGGGGTGTGTAAGATGTGTTTTAATACAGAGGGTGTGTGGTGTGTAAGATGTGTTTTAATACAGAGGGTGTGTGGTGTGTAAGATGTGTTTTAATACAGAGGGAGTGTGGTGTGTAAGATGTGTTTTAATACAGAGGGTGTGTGGTTTGTAAGATGTGTTTTAATACAGAGGGTGTGTGGTGTGTAAGATGTGTTTTAATACAGAGGGTGTGGGGTGTGTAAGATGTGTTTTAATACAGAGGGTGTGGGGTGTGTAAGCTGTGTTTTAATACAGAGGGTGTGGGGTGTGTAAGATGTGTTTTAATTCAGACGGTGTGGGGTGTGTAAGATGTGTTTTAATACAGAGGGTGTGTGGTGTGTAAGCTGTGTTTTAATACAGAGGGTGTGTGGTGTGTAAGATGTGTTTTAATACAGAGGGTGTGTGGTGTGTAAGATGTGTTTTAATACAGAGGGTGTGGGGTGTGTAAGATGTGTTTTAATACAGAGGGTGTGTGGTGTGTAAGATGTGTTTTAATACAGAGGGTGTGTGGTGTGTAAGCTGTGTTTTAATACAGAGGGTGTGGGGTGTGTAAGATGTGTTTTAATACAGAGGGTGTGTGGTGTGTAAGATGTGTTTTAATACAGAGGGTGTGTGGTGTGTAAGATGTGTTTTAATACAGAGGGAGTGTGGTGTGTAAGATGTGTTTTAATACAGAGGGTGTGTGGTTTGTAAGATGTGTTTTAATACAGAGGGTGTGTGGTGTGTAAGATGTGTTTTAATACAGAGGGTGTGGGGTGTGTAAGATGTGTTTTAATACAGAGGGTGTGGGGTGTGTAAGATGTGTTTTAATACAGAGGGTGTGGGGTGTGTAAGATGTGTTTTAATTCAGACGGTGTGGGGTGTGTAAGATGTGTTTTAATACAGAGGGTGTGGGGTGTGTAAGATTATTTTTTAATACAGAGGGTGTGGGGTGTGTAAGATGTGTTTTAATACAGAGGGTGTGGGGTGTGTAAGATGTGTTTTAATACAGAGGGTGTGTGGTGTGTAAGATGTGCTTTAATACAGAGGGTGTGGGGTGTGTAAGATGTGTTTTAATACAGAGGGTGCGTGGTGTGTAAGATGTGTTTTAATACAGAGGGTAGGTGGTGTGTAAGATGTGTTTTAATACAGAGGGTGGGGGGTGTGTAAGATGTGTTTTAATACAGAGGGTGTGGGGTGTGTAAGATGTGTTTTAATACAGAGGGTGTGTGGTGTGTAAGATGTGTTTTAATACAGAGGGTAGGTGGTGTGTAAGATGTGTTTTAATACAGAGGGTGTGTGGTGTGTAAGATGTGTTTTAATACAGAGGGTGTGTGGTGTGTAAGATGTGTTTTAATACAGAGGTTGTGTGGTGTGTAAGATGTGTTTTAATACAGAGGGTGTGTGGTGTGTAAGATGTGTTTTAATACAGAGGGTGTGGGGTGTGTAAGATGTTTTTTAATACAGAGGGTGTGTGGTGTGTAAGATGTGTTTTAATACAGAGGGTGTGGGGTGTGTAAAGATGTGTTTTAATACAGAGGGTGTGTGGTGTGTAAGATGTGTTTTAATACAGAGGGTGTGGGGTGTGTAAGATGTGTTTTAATACAGAGGGTGTGTGGTGTGTAAGATGTGTTTTAATACAGAGGGTGTGTGGTGTGTAAGATGTGTTTTAATACAGAGGGTGTGTGGTGTGTAAGATGTGTTTTAATACAGAGGGTGTGTGGTGTGTAAGATGTGTTTTAATACAGAGGGTGTGTGGTGTGTAAGCTGTGTTTTAATACAGAGGGTGTGGGGTGTGTAAGATGTGTTTTAATACAGAGGGTGTGGGGTGTGTAAGATGTGTTTTAATACAGAGGGAGTGTGGTGTGTAAGATGTGTTTTAATACAGAGGGTGTGTGGTTTGTAAGATGTGTTTAAATACAGAGGGTGTGTGGTGTGTAAGATGTGTTTTAATACAGAGGGTGTGGGGTGTGTAAGATGTGTTTTAATACAGAGGGTGTGTGGTGTGTAAGCTGTGTTTTAATACAGAGGGTGTGGGGTGTGTAAGATGTGTTTTAATTCAGACGGTGTGGGGTGTGTAAGATGTGTTTTAATACAGAGGGTGTGGGGTGTGTAAGATGATTTTTAATACAGAGGGTGTGGGGTGTGTAAGATGTGTTTTAATACAGAGGGTGTGGGGTGTGTAAGATGTGTTTTAATACAGAGGGTGTGTGGTGTGTAAGATGTGCTTTAATACAGAGGGTGTGGGGTGTGTAAGATGTGTTTTAATACAGAGGGTGCGTGGTGTGTAAGATGTGTTTTAATACAGAGGGTAGGTGGTGTGTAAGATGTGTTTTAATACAGAGGGTGGGGGTGTGTAAGATGTGTTTTAATACAGAGGGTGTATGGTGTGTAAGATGTGTTTTAATACAGAGGGTGTGTGGTGTGTAAGATGTGTTTTAATACAGAGGGTAGGTGGTGTGTAAGATGTGTTTTAATACAGAGGGTGTGTGGTGTGTAAGATGTGTTTTAATACAGAGGGTGTGTGGTGTGTAAGATGTGTTTTAATACAGAGGGTGTGTGGTGTGTAAGATGTGTTTTAATACAGAGGGTGTGGGGTGTGTAAGATGTTTTTTAATACAGAGGGTGTGTGGTGTGTAAGATGTGTTTTAATACAGAGGGTGTGTGGTGTGTAAGATGTGTTTTAATACAGAGGGTGTGTGGTGTGTAAGATGTGTTTTAATACAGAGGGTGTGGGGTGTGTAAGATGTTTTTTAATACAGAGGGTGTGTGGTGTGTAAGATGTGTTTTAATACAGAGGGTAGGGGGGTGTAAAGATGTGTTTTAATACAGAGGGTGTGTGGTGTGTAAGATGTGTTTTAATACAGAGGGTGTGGGGTGTGTAAGATGTGTTTTAATACAGAGGGTGTGTGGTGTGTAAGATGTGTTTTAATACAGAGGGTGTGTGGTGTGTAAGATGTGTTTTAATACAGAGGGTGTGGGGTGTGTAAGATGTGTTTTAATACAGAGGGTGTGTGGTGTGTAAGATGTGTTTTAATACAGAGGGTGTGTGGTGTGTAAGATGTGTTTTAATACAGAGGGTAGGTGGTGTGTAAGATGTGTTTTAATACAGAGGTTGTGTGTGGAAGGCAGGTTAGGGACCAGAGGTGATTTGTGTATTCGACTGAAATTGGAGTCCTGGAATCCAACAAACCTCTAGTCTACAGGGTGTGATGCCTCTTCTAGTATCCTATATAACCTACCTTCTTTAGCGTAACCTTCAGTTGACCTTTTGCCTTGTCATCATTGTTTAAAACAGCTTCAGAATCTTTCCCGTAGTATGGTAGCTGTTCTGTCCTCTATAGTCTGATGTAACTTACTGCTTACCTTCTAATGACTGTCTCTGTCTCCTGTCCCATCCCATCTCTGTTACACTCCTCTTCTCAGCCATTAGACAGTTAACCAGAACTACCTGGTCTCACCATTCCTCTTGTCTTACACCTTCAAACAGAATACAACAGCTTTCATAGCACAGCATTAATGACAATCACTAGTCCGACTGAGGATCAGAGGGGTGTGTGTGTGTGTGCCTGCATTTGGTGTGTGTCTGTGTGTGCTTGCATACATGCATTTGGTGTGTGTGCTTTGCGTACATGCTTGCGTTTGGTTGTGTGTGTGTGTGTGTGTGTGTGTGTGTGTGTGTGTGTGTGTGTGTGTGTGTGTGTGCGCGTGTGTGCGTGCGTGCTGTGTGTGTGTGTGTGTGTGTGTGTGTGTGTGTGTGTGTGTGTGTGTGTGTGTGTGTGTCAGATGAGGTGGTGGAGGTGGGGTTAGGGGGTTGAGGTTGATGAAATGCCCATCTATATTAGCAGGAGCAAGGTGTGGGTTGTTCCTCCCACTAACCTGGTCTCTGATCTCTGAGACTGGCATCATTAGCCTAGGACACCTGAAGGGCTGGTTTGGTCTTTCAGACTAGGATAGTTTCTGATGAGGCAGCAGGAAGACACTTTAGACTCTTCACAAGTCTCTCTTCTTGTTTCAGTAAAGGGACAGAGAGACAGAGAGACCATCACACTACCAGATTCAAGTCTCTCTTCTTGTTTCAGTAAAGGGACAGAGAGACAGAGAGACCATCACACTACCAGGTTCAACTTTCCCAAGGGCAGTAGCACACTATGTTCTTGAATGGAGAAAGTAATAGGCAAGCACACACACAGACACACACACACACACACACACACACACACGGTTCACGGTGCCTGCCCAAACACAATGGAGTGAACTAATAAGGAGGTGTTAAAAATATGTAATTAACTAAATGTTCTTGCTGCTGGGGCGCAGATGAATGGACTGTCACTCTGTAATGCAATAGGGAGAAAGAGGGAAATAGAGAGAGATACTGTAGGGAGAGAGAGAGACCAATCCAGAACAACTACCTCCCACTACATACCTTGTTTTTTCTAGCTTCCCGCCCCAATTTCTCATGTTTCTTTCTTATCATCTCATGCCTCACTTTTGGTTCTCTGTTCTACAGACTCATAGTGGGTTCTAGACTCTGATAGATTACAGTAAGAGTGTTTTCTCTCATAGTGTGAGTGTGTGTGTTAAGGGAGACAGTGTGGGCAGCCAATCGTATCAGGCCATCAGCACAGTCCTCTCATAAATTACCTGCAGCTAACAAAGCATGCTGCTGTAAGCATTACACAGGCAGGCAAAGTCACCTCGCACAGCAAGGGTACACACTTCTACTAGTTTACTGGGGGGAGAGGGAAGGAGTGGGAATACAAGGTTAGCTCAGACACAAACACATACACACACACTTACAGATATCTTCAAAATGGCTGTATGCTTGAACTGACAGCAAACCCATTCTGAATACATTGGCTTCCTCAATAGCCAGCTTATATCTTCCTCTACATTGAAACTTCCACTGCCTAATCTTAAACTAGAAAGCCGGAACCAGTTTAGAAAGCAGAGTTAAGAGAGACAAAGTCGGAGAGGGAGATACAAATAGAGAGGTGGAGAGAGAGATATATAGAGAAAGGGAGATAGAAATAGAGAGAAAGGGAGATAGAAATAGAGGGACATAGAAATAGAGAGGGGAGATAGGGAGATAGAAATAGAGAGAGAGGGACATAGAAATAGAGAGCGGGAGAGGGACATAGAAATAGAGAGCGAGAGGGGGACAGAAATAGAGAGGGGGAGAGGGAGATAGAAATAGAGAGCGAGAGGGGGACAGAAATAAAGAGAGAGAGAGGGACATAGAAATAGAGAGCGAGAGGGGGACAGAAATAGAGAGGGGGAGGGGGATATAGAAATAGCGAGCGAGAGGGGGACAGAAATAGAGAGGGGGAGGGGGAGATAGAAATAGAGAGCTAGAGGGGGACAGAAATAGAGAGGGGGAGGGGGAGATAGAAATAGAAAGGGGAGAGAGTGAGATAGAGGGAGATAGAAATAGAGAGAAAGGGGGAGAGAGGGAGATAGAAATAGAAAGGGGGGAGAGAGTGAGATAGAGGGAGATAGAAATAGAGAGAAAGGGGGAGAGAGCGAGATAGAAATAGAGAGGGGGAGAGGGAGATCGAGAGGGGGACAGAAATGGAGAGGGGGAGGGGGGAGATAGAGAGCGAGAGGGGGACAGAAATAGAGGGGGGAGGGGGAGATAGAGAGCGAGAGGGGGACTGAAATAGAGAGGGGAGAGGGAGATAGAAATAGAGAGCGAGAGGGGGACAGAAATAGAGAGAGAGAGAGAGGCATATGGAAATAGAGAGCGAGAGGGGGACAGAAATAGAGAAGGGGAGAGGGAGATAGAGAGCGAGAGGGGGACTGAAATAGAGAGGGGAGAGGGAGATAGAAATAGAGAGCGAGAGGGGGACAGAAATAGAGAGAGAGAGAGAGGGATATGGAAATAGAGAGCGAGAGGGGGACAGAAATAGAGAAGGGGAGAGGGAGATAGAAATAGAGAGCTAGAGGGGGGACAGAAATAGAGAGGGGGAGGGGGAGATAGAAATAGAAAGGGGGAGAGAGTGAGATAGAGGGGAGATAGAAATAGAGAGAAAGGGGGAGAGAGGGAGATAGAAATAGAAAGGGGGAGAGAGTGAGATAGAGGGAGATAGAAATAGAGAGAAAGGGGGAGAGAGGGAGATAGAAATAGAAAGGGGGAGAGAGTGAGATAGAGGGAGATAGAAATAGAGGGAGATAGAAATAGAGAGAAAGGGAGATAGAGGGAGATAGAGATGTGATGTGTCCTTGAGACATAGTGGTGTCATAGGACCCTGCACACCTGACGGTAACAATGCCTAGCCGCGGGAAATAGCGGTTCACCGCTGGAGCTAATTAACAGCATCACCACGGTAACAGTCACCGCCACATCAACAGAGAGACCGCACTGGCTTGTGTGTGTATGTGTGTGCTTTCTCCTGATGCTTTTGCAGTGTTTTCAAGTTAAGATAGTTGAGGTGAATTTCAGTCAGCATGTAGAGTTTCAGCCTTTAGAAAAGGAGGTAAGTACCTGGACATCAATCTCTGTTCACACCGACATTCAGCTGTCAATATGAGATTGATTTGACTGGATGGAAGGATATGTTGTCAGGTATAAAGGTAGATGACAGCTCAGTATATACATGACAACTGATGTCATCTTATGAAACTGACTTAATAAGTCAGACACACACACACACAATCACACACACACACACGTCCAAAGGTAAGTGTTAGCAGCAGGACAAATGACACTACACACAGCCATCTGGCCAAGAGGAACACTCTCCTACTTCTCACCTTACACTCTCCTCTCCTCTCCTCTCCTCTCTCTCCTCTCCTCTCCTCTCCTCTCCTCTCCTCTCTCCCTCTCCTCTCCTCTCCTCTCCTCTCCTCTCCTCTCCTCTCCTCTCCTCTCTCTCTCCCTCTCCTCTCTCCTCTCCCTCTCCTCTCCTCTCCTCTCCTCTCCTCTCCTCTCCTCTCCTCTCCTCTCCTCTCCCTCTCCTCTCTCTCTCCTCTCACCTTACCTCTCCTCTCCTCACTCTCCTCTCCTCTCCTCTCCTCTCCTCTCCTCTCCTCTCCTCTCCTCTCCTCTCCTCTCCTCTCCTCTCCTCTCCTCTCCTACTTCTCTCCCTCTCCTCTCCTCTCCTCTCCTCTCCTCTCCTCTCCTCTCCCTCTCCCTCTCCTCTCCTCTCCTCTCCTCTCCTCTCCTCTCCTCTCCTCTCCTCTCCTCTCCTCTCCTACTTCTCACCTTACACTCTCCTCTCCTCTCCTTTCCTCTCCTTTCCTCTCCTCTCCCTCTCCTCTCCTCTCCTCTCCTCTCCTCTCCTCTCCTCTCCTCTCCTCTCCTCTCCTCTCCTCTCCTCTCCTCTCCTACTCTCCCTCTCCTCTCCTCTCCTCTCCTCTCCTCTCCTCTCCTCTCCTCTCCCTCTCCTCTCCTCTCCTCTCCTCTCCTCTCCTCTCCTCTCCTACTTCTCACCTTACACTCTCCTCTCCTCTCCTTTCCTTTCCTCTCCTCTTCCTCTCCTCTCCTCTGTTGCTCCCTCTTCCTTTTTGACCTCGATCATTTACCGCTTTTCTCTCCTCCTTTTAGCCCCTCCCCTTCAACTCTGTTTCTCTTTTTCTCTCTTCCTCCCTTCTGCCATTCCCTTCTCTTCCTCTCCTCTCCCATTCTTCTCTGTCCATCTCATGTAAGTCACAGGTGAAGGGTGTGTTTACGTGCCTGTGTGCAAGAGTGTGTATGTCTGTGTACTTGTCTCGTGTGTGTGTGTGTGTGTGTGTGTGTGTGTGTGTGTGTGTGTGTGTGTGTGTGTGTGTGTGTGTGTGTGTGTGTGTGTGTGTGTGTGTGTGTCTTCGAGAGAGGCGCGAGAGAGCGAGCCCCCTGGGCTGTCACTGAAGGTGACCTGTGGTCCGTGACCTATGAGGCCAACTTTATTAAAATGAATGTTGAGGAGAGGCCTAGTCCTGACAGCAGCATAATTACATGGAGGAGCTGAACAGCACTAATTTATTCACACCGCATTCAACCCGGCCAGCAGCACAGAGAGGGGTTAGCATTGACACACACACTCACAGGAGCTCGGGAATATGCGCACACACACACAGACACCGGAGCACATGAACACACACAGGAGCACGGGGAGTCTGCAGTGTGTGCGTGTAATGGAATGAATGCAGGCGAGGCTGTGGGTTGTTTCAGAGGACTGTAGACCTGAGGGGAGTGGTGTTGGGCCATGGAACAGGAACTATTTAGTCTCTGTGTTCTGTGGTGACTGCTACTCTAAATGCAAAGCTTTCTGCTTACTGCCTGCCATCACTTAATCCCAACACCAAAACCCTACGCTCGCCACCCTGTACCACACACACACACACACACGCAGTACCAACCCAGCAATGCCATTACACAGTCACAACCACACAGTGGGGCCCAGACCCAGTGCCCTCATTACTCTGGTGAAAAGGTGTTAAGTAGTTAGACAAGCTCTACTAGTCATATGGTATTATACTGTCAGAGCAGGGCCACGCAGCACACACACACACACACACACACAGAGACACAGACTGGAGGAGAAAGGGAGAGAGCGAAGGGAAAAGGAGGAGAGAGAAAGGGAGGGATATAAGTATGTTCGGGTAACCGTGATGACCAAGGGCACACTGATCGGTCCTGTTAACAGAACTCTGGACACTCATAATGTTACTGCTAGTTTCTTTACTGTGTGTGTGTGTGTGTGTGTGTGTGTGTGTGTGTGTGTGTGTGTGTGTGTGTGTGTGTGTGTGTGTGTGTGTGTGTGTGTGAGTGTGAGTGAGATAATGGCTGTGCTAGTTGCTCTCCTGTGAAAATGACACGTCCCTGCCAAATTAATATAATTACTAGCAGAATTTAATGGGCCAAATCTGCCTCCTTATTTAAACCAGAGCACTCCTCTGATGACCTCCAGCGAGAGAACTACGGAGGAGGAAGGAAGGAAGGAAAGGAAAGAGATGGAGGGAGGGAGGGAGGGAGAATGGAGAGAAGGAGGGACAGGGGTTGCTCACTGGATTAAAACGTTTAATTTATAATATCTACTATAACATCAATATTATTGTCATCCAAATAGCCTGGTGGTTTCCTCTATTGTTGATACTTTCGATATCAATTCATATTCCATCATATAAGTCATATTGTCCATTGCTTGACAGTCTGAATGCATATACATAGTTGAATAAATCCTCATCCCATCCGTATTGTTGCTTGTTGTTCATTGTGACTATGTTCCATTTCCAAATGGACCAATAGGCTGTAGTTACCATAACAATGAGACAGAATGACTTGATTGAGATGGGTGTATTCTGATGCTTTTGCCTTCTGGATCTCTGGTCCAAATACAATTACAGTGCCTTCAGAAAGTATTCACACCCCTTGACTTTTTCCACATTTTGTTGTGTTACAGCCTGAATTTAAAATTGACAAAATATATATTTTTTGTGACTGGCCAACACACAATACCCCATAATGTCAAAGTGATTTTTTATTTATTTAGATTTTTTAACAAATGTATTAAAAATAAAAAGCTGAAATGTGTTGTTATGGCAAGCCTAAATAACTTGTGTTTAACATGATTTTTCAATGACTACCTCATATTTTCACCCCACGCATACAATTATCTGTAAGGTCCCTCAGTCGAGCAGTGAATTTCAAACACAGATTCAACCACAAAGACCAGGGAGGTTTTGGTAGATGGGTAAAAATAAAAAAGCTGACATTGAATATCCATTTGAGCATGGTGAAGTTATTCATTACTAATTACACTTTGGATGGTGTATCATTACAAACAGTCACTACGAAGATACAGGCATCCTTCCAAACTCAGTTGCCAGAGAGGAAGGAAACCACTCAGGGATTTCACCATGAGGCCAATGGTGATTTTAAATGCTGTGATAGGAGAAAACTAAGGATGGATCAACAACATTGTTGTTACTCTACAATACTAACCTAATTGACAGAGTGAAAAGGAAGCCTTTACAGAGTACAAATATTCCAAAACATGCATCCTGTTTGCGACAAGGCACTAAAGTAATACTGCAAAAAATGTGGCAACGCAATTAACTTTTTGTCCTGAATACAAAGTGTTATGTTTGGGGCAAATCCAATACAACACATTACTAAGTACTACTCTCCATATTTTCAAGCATAGTGGCGGCTGCATCATGTTATGGATATGCTTGTAATCGTTAAGGGCTTGGGAGTTGTTCAGGATAAAAAATGTACAGAATGGAGCTAAGCACCGGCAAAATCTGCACTTGAGTTGCTTCCAAGAAGACAGTTCCTGAGTGGCTGAGTTACAGTTTTGACTTAAAACTGCTTGTAAATTTCAAGACTTGAAAATGGTTATCAGCTGTAATCGCTGCCAAAGGTGATGTATTGACTCAGTGTTGTGAATACTTATGTAAATTAGATATTTCTGTATTTCATTTTCAATACATTTGTGAATATTTCAAAAATCCTGTTTTCACATTGTTATCATGGGTTCAATTCAGGCTGTAACAACCAAATGTGGAATAAGTCAAGGGGTATGAATACTTTCTGAAGGCACTGAATATCCTACTCCTATAGAGAGAGTAAGTGAATGAAGTGAAAACGGGAGAGAGAGAGACGCATATGTGTCTTTTTGTCCAGCAATACTTTTTGTGGAATGTACTACGCTACTTTGGCTCTTTTTGTATCGTGTGCTATCAGTCAGAAGCATTCGATTTTGCAATCGCAAGCATCATTTTGGATATAAACTGTTTTCACTACACGGTGTAGCTTAAAACATCAATATGACCATTTGATAAAGCGCCGCTGCCCTAAATAGTGGACCATCTCATTGACTAAGCAAGACTTTTGTCCCGCTGATGGCCCCTAAGGGGTCGATGGGTTTCTTATTATATTCATAATTGATTACAATTAAGATTTCAGTGTATCAGCCGGCTGTGACTAGGAGACCCGTGAGGCGGCGCACAATTGGCCCAGCATCGTCCAGGTTAGGGGAGGGTTTGGCCGGCCTGGATTTCCTTGTCCCATCGCGCTCTAGTGACTCCTTGTGGCGGACTGGGTGCCAGCAACCTGACGCCCGGTCGCCAGCTGGACGGTGTTTCCTCTGACACATTGGTGCGACTGGCTTCCGGGTTAAGCGAGCAGTGTGTCAAGAAGCAGTGCGGCTTGTCAGGGTCGTGTTTCAGATGACACATGGCTCTCGACCTTCGCCTCTCCGAGTACGTAGGGGAGTTGCAGCAATGGGACAAGACTGTAATTACCAATGGGATAGCATGACATTTGGGAGAATTTATTTTGTAAAAGTACAAAAAAATTATTTAAAAAACAATAATTAAACTTTCAGAACATTCACACCTAGCCTGCTGGCCAATCAGCTCCCAGTCATCTGGACACTTTCCAAGCTATGCAGTGCAGGTCAGTCACATTTCCGTCTCCTTTTCATACAACTGACAGCCTATTGATACAGAGTTTTACATAGGCTGTTGGTGCCGATCACTATAGCCTAATTTTATTTTTTTATTTCACCTTTATTTAACCAGATAGGCTAGTTGAGAACAAGTTCTCATTTACAACTGCGACCTGGCCAAGATAAAGCAAAGCAGTGAGACACATGGAATAAACAAGCGTATAGTCAATAACACAATAGAAAAAAAGAAAGTCTATATACAGTGTGTGCAGATGGCGTGAGGAGGTAAGGCAATAAATAGGCCATAGTAGCGAAGTAATTACAATTTTGCAAATGAATACTGGAGTGATGATGTGCAAGTAGAGATACTGGTGTGCAAAAGAGCAGAAAAGTAAATAAGAACAATATGGGGATGAGGTAGGTAGATTGGATGGGCTATTTACAGATGGGCTATGTACAGCTGCAGCTGCTCAGATAGTTGATGTTTAAAGTTAGTGAGGGAAATATAAGTCTCCAGCTTCAGCCATTTTTGCAATTCGTTCCAGTCATTGGCAGCAGAGAACTGGAAGGAAAGGCAGCCAAAGGGGGTGTTGGCTTTGGGGATGACCAGTGAGATATACCTGGAGGAGCGCGTGCTACGGGTGGGTGTTGTTATCGTGACCAGTGAGCTGAGATAAGGTGGAGCTTTACCTAGCATATACTTATAGATGACCTGGAGCCAGTGGGTCTGGCGACGAATATGTAGCGAGGGCCAGCCGACAAGAGCATACAGGTCGCAGTGGTGGGTGGTATTTGGGGCTTTGGTTACAAAACGGATGGCATTGTGATAGATCCAGTTTGCTGAGTAGAGTGTTGGAGGCTATTTTGTAAATGACATCGCCGAAGTCAAGGATCAGTAGAATAGTCCGTTTTACGAGGGTATGTTTGGCGGCGTGAGTGAAGGAGGATTTGTTGCGAAATAGGAAGCCGATTCTAGATTTAACCGTCCAGAGTAGTGATGCTAGTCGGGCGGGCGGGTGCGGGCAGCGAACGGTTGAAAAGCATGCATTTAGTTTTACTAGCGTTTACGAATAGTTGGAGGCCACGGAAGGAGTGTTGTATGGCATTGAAGCTCATTTGGAGGTTTGTTAACACAGTGTCCAAAGAAGGGCCAGATGTATACAGAATGGTGTCGTCTGCATAGAGGTGGATCAGGGAATCACCCGCAGCAAGAGCGACATCATTGATATATACAGAGAAAAGAGTCGGCCCGATAATTTAACTCTGTGGTACCCCCATAGATACTGCCAGTCCAGACAACAGGCCCTCTGATTTGACACACTGATCTCTGTCTGAGAAGTAGTTGGTGAACCAGGCGAGGCAGTCATTTGAGAAACCAAGGCTGTTGAGTCTGTCGATAAGAATACAGTGATTGACAGAGTCGAAAGCCTTGGCCAGGTCGATGAAGACAGCTGCACAGTACTGTCTTTTATCGATGGAGGTTATGATATTGTTTTGGACCTTGAGCGTGGCTGAGGTCCATTCGAAATGGTCGGTGATCTGTTTATCAACTTGGCTTTCGAAGACTTTAGAAAGGCAGGGCAGGATGGATATAGGTTCATAACAGTTTGGGTCTAGAGTGTCACCCCCTTTGAAGAGGGGGATGACCTCGGCAGCTTTCCAATCTTTAGGGATCTTGGACGATACGAAAGAGAGGTTGAACAGACTGGTAATTGGGGTTGCAACAATGGCTGTGGATAATTTTAGAAAGAGAGGGGTTGGGGTAGCCAGGAGGAAAGCATGGCCAGCCGTAGAGAAATGCTTATTGAAATTCTCGATTATCGTGGATTTATCGGTGGTGACATTATTACCTAGCCTCAGTGCAGTGGGCAGCTGGGAGGAGGTGCTTTTATTCTCCATGGACTTTACAGTGTCCCTAAACCTTTTGGAGTTAGAGCTACAGGATGCAAATTTCTGTTTGAAAAAGTTAGCCTTTGCTTTCCTGACTGACTGCGTGTATTGGTTCCTGACTTCCCTGAACAGTTGCATATCACAGGGACTATTCGATGCTAGTGCAGACCGCTACAGGATGTTTTTGTGCTGGTCGAGGGCAGTCAGGTCTGGAGTGAACCAAGGGCTATATCTGTTCTTAGTTCTACATTTTTTGAATGGGGCATGCTTATTTAAGATGGTGAGGAAATTACTTTTAAAGAACGAGCAGGCATCCTCGACTGACGGGATGAGGTCCATATCCTTCCAGGTTACCCGGGCCAGGTCAATTAGAAAGGCCTGCTCGCAGAAGTGTTTTAGGGAGCGTTTGACAGTGATGAGGGGTGGTCGTTTAACCACTGACCCATAGCGAATGCAGGCAATGAGGCAGTGATCGCTGAGATCCTGATTGAAAACAGCAGAGGTGTATTTGGAGGGAAAGTTGGTCAGGATAATATCTATAAGGGTGCCCATGTTTACGGATTTAGGGTTGTACCTGGTGGGTTCCTTGATAATTTGTGTGAGATTGAGGGCATCTAGCTTAGATTGTAGGATGGCCGGGGTGTTAAGCATATCCCAGTTTAGGTCACCTACAGAACGAACTCTGAGGATAGATGGGGGGCAATCAATTCACATATGGTGGCCAGAGTACATCTGGGAGCTGAGGGGGTCTATAACAGGCGGCAACAGTGAGTGACTTATTTCTGGAGAGATTCATTTTTAAAATTAGAAGCTCGAACTGTTTGGGCATAGACCTGGATGGAAAGTATGACAGAACTTTGCAGGCTATCTCTGCAACTCCTCCCCCTTTGGCAGTTCTATCTTCACGGAAAAGGTTGTATTTGGGGATGGAAATCTCAGAATTTTTGGTGGCCTTCCTATGACAGGATTCAGACACGGCAAGGACATCAGGGTTGGTGGAGTGTGCTAAAGCAGTGAGTAAAACAAACTTAGGGAGGAGGCTTCTGATGTTAACATGCTCCTCCAATGGATGGAAAGATTTAGTGTGCTGCCGACAAACAGCGGTGTAGAATCTCTAGCTTATCCTAAAAAACTCATCATCACGTGCTGAAAATGAATCCTAAAACAATTCCTTGTGCTGAAAATGATTGAATCTGCACAGTGCCTTGCTAAAGCCAATATTGATGTTTGAGTAGGCTGTAGGGCTACTTTTCAAGGAAATATCATTTTATTATATTGATAATTAGATTCAATAGAGCAAATTGAAAGAAAATGCATTATTACAAGGTTGAAATAACTTCTCTTCCTGTTTATTCTATTAAATATGTGTATGTTTTTAATTAATTCATGTATTAGTAGGCTTATGGATATCATTTTCAAGTTATTCACCCAATCCTGTTTTATTTATGCTGTCTAAAGGGAAGGCAACGAATGCAGTGCATGTGAAATCTCACTGTAATAAGGCTAGACGGCTATAGGGCTGTTTTTAGATCAGGTTTAAACCATTTTCCCGCCGAGCCACCAGCCAGCCATTCTCTGACCAATGTGTTTACATGCTTAATAGTGAGAGAGCGCGCACAGCAATTCCACGAAGGAGCAGCGTTTGCGCTAAAATCAAACGCGTTGCGGCACTGCTTAGGAGAGAGGTGAGGAAGAGTGGGTTGGAGAGGAAGTGAGAAAGAGAAAGATGGAGATAGATGAAATGAGAATGTGGGGAAGAGAGGGAGTGAGATGGAGAAAGATGAAATGAGAAAGTGGGAGAGGGAGAAAGTAAGGAGGAGTGACTGGGAGTGACTGGGAGTGACAGAGAGAAAGAGATCACGCCCAATAAAGCGTCCAGTCCTCTTCTTGTTTAATGCAGCTGTTTTATAGTCCTACATGCCCCCATAGTCCCACTATATAGAGAGACTCCTATTCTCCCATTCAGACCAGGCCTTTTAATCTCCTCCCTGTGCCAGAACCCCTCTCTCTTTACTGCCCCTCTTTAATGAAGAGCTGTCCAATAAGGCCTTTTATTGTGTTAGCATATGTTGCTTTTATTAGGGGACAATAATTAGCTGGAGCCCATCACCTCACAAGTCCTATCCCAAGATAAAGAGGAGATAGTTTCACAGTTGCTGCCCAAGTCCTTCTCATTTCCATCGTTTTCCCCTTGAATGATTCATCGACTCATCCCTTCATCCCCTTCTTCCCTACTCTTTTGTCATCCTTACCTCCTTTTGTTTACCCCCCCCCCACACACACACACACACATTGCAGAAGTTGGAGGTGAGGCAGAGATGGTGGAGTGTGGTGACAGAGAGGTTAGATGTATGACGTATCGGGGATTGAAAGTGTACACTCTCTCCATTCTCAAATCAATCAAATAATATCAAAGTTTATTTGTCACGTGTGCCGAATACAACAGGTATTCACCTTACTGTGAAATTCTTACTTACAGGCTCTAACCAATAGTGCAAAAAAAGTATTAGGTGAACAATAACATTTTCTATCCTAATGTTCTTCAGATGGAGAGATGTGATGTGGGGACAGGGGGAACCAGGGTTAGGTGTGTGGTCTCTCCATTCTCTATCCTAATGTTCTTCAGATGGAGAGATGTGATGTGGGGACAGGGGGAACCAGGGTTAGGTGTGTGGTCTCTCCATTCTCTATCCTAATGTTCTTCAGATGGAGAGATGTGATGTGGGGACAGGGGGAACCAGGGTTAGGTGTGTGGTCTCCATTCTCTATCCTAATGTTCTTCAGATGGAGAGATGTGATGTGGGGACAGGGGGAACCAGGGTTAGGTGTGTAGTCTCCATTCTCTATCCTAATGTTCTTCAGATGGAGAGATGTGATGTGGGGACAGGGGGAACCAGGGTTAGGTGTGTGGTCTCCATTCTCTATCCTAATGTTCTTCAGATGGAGAGATGTGATGTGGGGACAGGGGGGACCAGGGTTAGGTGTGTGGTCTCTCCATCCTGTCCCTAATGCCCCTCTGGGGAGCAGGCCGCCCAGTTCCCTGTATTACCCAGAAGGCCTAGGGGCTAATGATGGCTTTTTAATAGAATGTAATACATACTGAGGAGCAGAGGCCAGTGCCTTAGAGGGCTCTCCCATTAGAATGGCAAGAACAGCATTATACGTGTGTGTGTGTGTGTGTGTGTGTGTGTGTGTGTGTGTGTGTGTGTGTGTGTGTGTGTGTGTGTGTGTGTGTGTGTGTGTGGAGGGGGGGCTGAGGTTACGGGGGTGACTGTGGAGTCATGAGGGTGAACATTGTGTTGTTTTTAGAGGTGTGCTGGTGTGTTTGTGGTGTTAATCCCTCTCCTTCCGGTTGATTGGTTAGGCTGAATGGAGGGCCAGTCCGTTTATCTGAGTGGACCACGTTACCCAGGATTCCCCTCACATCTGGGCTGGGCACGCTTAGATGGGCTGTCGGCTCGCAGAGGCTAGCGCCGCTGAGGGCTAGTATAAACATACACTCTCTCTCTCCTCTCTCTCACTCTCACTCGCTCTGTCGCTCTCTATTACACAAACATGGGCCAGAGACAAGCCAGCAGACGTGTTGTTGTTACAATGATCATTTATTAAATGTGAAATATCTTTAGCACAGATTAAAAATCAGATACTTCCATCTATTGTGAACACCATGGGGTTGGAAATAAACATTCCTAAATGATCAACAAAAGCACAAAGTCCTGTTGGAGTCCCATCTTCTCCATCATGGCATAGATAGACCTTCATGTGAGACTGTTAGTTCAGAGAGACTGGATCCTAGAGCTGAGGCAAGTCTCTTTTACTGCTCATACTATCCTCTGTGATCATCCTATCATATAAGCTTGTTATATAGCCTAGTTCCAATTCTAGTTCCTTAAAACAGAACACTGCTAAATCACAATCAGTGTCCCCCTGTGTGTGTTGCCAGGGCCAGTCATGTCTGCTCTCGTCACAACAAGAGAGGACTATGCTGCCCTGTGACAGATGTGGACAGACTCTTAACGAGGCTTTAGTTGTTAACACACAGGTTGCCTCTCTGCTTTGCCTCAACCCTTCACACACCAAGACAACTGAACAGAACCTTGACCAGAGTGGTTTAACCACATTCAGAATGACAGAACACATTCAGAACGACAGGTAAAAGAACAGAAGTGAACCACCCACAAGAGTAAGAAAACTGTAAGACTTTACACTTTGTCCAGGATGTCATCGTCTGACATATTGGTTCTTTTTTATTATTCTCTTTTTATTTGACTTGTTCATAGATCATTTTCAGCACATGCCATATGAGAAGTTTGGGATTATAAAAGTACCTGAAAGAAGTGCTAGACTGTCAGCATGCATAGCTGTTTGCTATTTACATGTTCCTTTGTACAGGACAGGACGGGCTGGGCCAAGAACAGAGTGCTCTACAGTACTGGGTGTATTTACAGGTCAATGTCATAAATACACACGTCTGGGAAAAGGGTCACGCATATTAACAGAGAACACTCGTATGACAGAATGACAGAGCCCAACCTTGATGAGGCAGAAACAAAACAGTTTTTTTTTCTCTTTCTGGTACATTAGTCCTATGCTAACAAATAGCACAATGGATCATATAGTATTGCTGTACTGTACAAGCACAGAGTGATTAGACATGGTTAGAGATCACCACAGTAACATGTTATACTATCAAAACAACGCCGAACAACTCTGAGATACAGTATAGTTACCCTGTAATGATTCAACACCAATATCTCCCTTCTCTCTGACCTTGCTTTTCAATACATTGAAGAGTGGCTGTTCAACAGTTAAATATTGCAGAATACTTTCCAAAGTACATTTTAAATATTTTCATTCTGTTGAAAATTGGAAGACATAAATGTGATCCGGCACTATTTTCCAGAGCAGTGATGGTCCAGGCCAGACATGGTCAGGTTATTGCTGCTGATCTAGGGCCTGTTTATTGCAGCTCTTAAAGCATAGAGATTGCAGAGGTTGGGTTTGTGTGTTTAAGTGGTCTGGAAAAGATCTTGTTGGCTAGGACCCTGCTACTTCGGTTTGTCACATTTCTACTATATTGCTGAAGTGATGGTGAAAGTGTTTTCCTTTCCCCGTTTAGTTCTGGTGATTTATGGGATGTCTCAGGGACAGTTGCTTTGGCTTACACTCAATTAACCCTTTCCTCTCCACCCACCAGTGTGGTGCTCAGTTCTGTCTGATAGGAACATAACATACCAACCCCAAGAAAACCAGTCATTTCTCTGTCAACTCTGTAAAACTATGTATATCAGAATCAGGATTTACATTGACAAATACTAGTACACAAACAGAAAGAGCCATTGGTTGGTCGACACCTAAAATGTACAGTTATTATTTATAATGTACATGATTATACACATCTGTTGGGCTACTGTACATGTCAGGAGGGATTGTGTGTGTGTGTGTGTGTGTGTGTGTGTGTGTGTGTGTGTGTGTCTGTCTGTCTGTCTGTCTGTCTGTCTGTCTGTCTGTCTGTCTGTCTGTCTGTCTGTCTGTCTGTCTGTCTGTCTGTCTGTCTGTCTGTCTGTCTGTTTGTCTGTGTTTGTCTGTGTGTGTGTGTGTGTGTGTGTGTGTTTGTCTGTTTGTGTGTCTGTTTGTGTGTGTGTGTGTGTTTGTCTCCAGCCCATTCCCCTTCTTCTCTCTATGTATCTCTGATAGATAGTGGTGGTGGGTGGTTCTGCATGTTAATGTCTAGCATGCTAATCTCATCAGGCTTATCTCTTACACGGGTAAAAAGGTCATGTAGTGGGAGGGCCGAGCTGAACACCAAGAAGATAACACACACACACACACTCTCTCCCTCTCTCTTTCTCCCTCTCTCTCCTTCTGCTGTGTACATATCTTGTTGTCTCCCTCAGACAGAATTCCCTGCTGTGCAGTAGAGCTGCGTTCTCAGATCAGGTGTAAATCATTCCAATGTATTGATGGACCACCTTTCACCTAAAACAGAGATGACCCTGGAAGTAGAGTAAGATGAGCAGGAAGGTAAATATATTGCATCTTCCAGTGAGTTTGTGTCTACATTCTAAAGCAGGTAACTGAGGGTGACTGGTTAGCTAAATGATCTGACACCCTGCTTCTGAACTGTGTATATGTGGGTCTGGGTGTGTCTCTTAGACACTGAGTGACATGTGTGAGCCTTTGATATGCCAGTCCTATGAGGTGTGTAGAGTTATCAGTGTGCTGGCAGGGAGGGAGACAGCAGAGAGATGCAGTTGTTTCATCAATCTGCCGCTGCTACTACCAGCACTGAGAAGGATGTTTGATGTGTGTCTGTATTGCTCAATGAGAGAGTCTACTGTATGTCTGTGTATGTGTGCATGCACTTTATTCTGTGACTGTGTGTACATGTGTGAGACTGTGTGTACATGTGTGTACATTGTGTGACTGTGTGTACATGTGTGTGACTGTGTGTACATTGTGTGACTGTGTGTACATGTGTGACTGTGTGACTGTGTGTACATGTGTGAGACTGTGTGTACATGTGTGTACATTGTGTGACTGTGTGTACATGTGTGTGACTGTGTGTACATTGTGTGACTGTGTGTGTTGCTAGATCTTAATGACAGCCAGTGTGTGTGTGCTGGAACAGTTCTGGTATATTTCCGTATGTGTGTCTCCCTGTATTAGCCTCTGCCAGCTTAGGCTGCAGATGCTCAAATGAGCCTCAATGAGGCTGTGCCTTTGAAGTGTGTGTGTGTTTGTGTACAGACCTTTGCTGCTCTGCCAGTGCACTGTACTAAACTGCTCTGCTCTGCAGTCTCTCATCAGTCCTCTCCCCCAGTCTCATTTGTAGATAAAGAGCAGTTAGCCAGAGAGAAGTATTTCATGTGTCTATAGAAGTCAGCTCCAGAACAGTCTCCTGTCTTCTCATAACGTCACAGCAGTTTTTAGCCAGCAGAAGTTTTTAGCCAGCAGCAGGGCTACATGAAAGATCCTCTGAGCGCCTGAATTCTGGCTGTAATACTCTCTGATGTCGGTTTCTTCCTCTCTGTTTCAAACGCTGTGGAATCGCACTCCCTCTCTCCCTCTCTCCACTCCTAATTACTGACTGTGCCGGCTGGTGCTGCATTAGGGAGGCATGTCTCAGTACAGTGTGACTACAGACTACTGTAAACTGGATTTGAGATGTTAAACTGAGAAATCCAGCTTCTGAGTAGTCATTTCCCACTCAATTAGAGGGTGTAGGGTAGAGAGTCTAACAGGCTGTCTGCTCTCTAGGTTTCTTAGAAAGAGAAGAGAGAAAGGAGTGGGGTTTGCGAGCGTGTGCATGCCTGTACTATATATGATGTGTGTGTACAAGAGCACTATTCTCATCATATCACTCTTTAGTGGTGTATCTCACTCTTTACTGTGGCAAACCGTATATACTCCAATGTTTACTGTTTAGGACCGTTGCTCTCTACTCTACAGTCTGACTTCCCTCATGAACCCCTAGATAATGTGAACATGTACAGATGTGTAATCATGGTATAGATACTATATGTTCCCTTATAGAGTTTACAGAACCCTCTGGCTCTCCACTCCCAATGAGAAGAGCTGCTCCCTCCTTCCCAGTCTAGAACACCGTGGGCCACATCCTCTGTCCAGAAAACAGAAAACAGTGTGCAAACTTCCACAAAACAACTACAAAATATTGCAGCTGTAGAAATATCAAGTGCAACATATTTTGGGTGTGTTTTACTTCAAATCTGGATGAACAGTCGCCACCTTCCCACAGTTATTGTGGTATTCTACAGAGATCGTGTTGTTTTGTGGACAGACAGTGTTGTCCCTGGTCTGTGTATTTACCACATTTCCATAAGTATGCACTCTGTGGAGAGTCAGCAGTCCTGTATACACACAATATAGAAATATATATATGTACTGTACCAGTCAAAATTTTGGACACACCTACTCATTCCAGGGTTTCTCTTTATTTGTACTATTTTCTACATTGTAGAATAATAGTGAAGACATAAACACTATGAAATAACACATATGGAGTCATGTAGTAACCAAAAAACTGTTAAACAAATCAAAATATATTTTAGATTTTAGATTCTTCAAAGTAGCCACCCTTTGCCTTGATGACAGCTTTGCACACTCTTGGCATTCTCTCAACCAGTTTCATGAGGTAGTCACCTGGAATGCATTTCAATTAACAGGTGTGCCTTGTTAAAAGGACATTTGTGGATTTTGTTTCCTTCTTAATGCGTTTGAGCCAATCAATTGTTTTGTGATAAGGTAGGGGTGGTATACAGAAGATAGCCTTATTTGGTAAAAGACCAAGTCCATATTTTGGCAAGAACATTTCAAATAAGCAGTGAGAAACGACAGTCCATCATTACTTTAAGACATGAAGGTCAGTCAATCCAGAACATTTCAAGAACTTTGAAAGTTTCTTCAAGTGCAGTCACAAAAAACATTGAGCGCTATGATGAAACTGGCTCTCATGAGGACCGCCACTGGAAAGGAAGACCCAGAGTTACCTCTGCTGCAGAGGATAAGTTCATTAGAGTTAACTGCACCTCAGATTGCAGCCCAAATAAATGCTTCACAGAGTTCAAGTAACAGACACATCTCAACATCAACTGTTCAGAGGAGACTGTGTGAATCAGACCTTCATGGTCGAATTGTTGCAAAGAAACCACTACTAAAGGACACAAATAAGAAGAAGAGACTTGCTTGGGCCAAGAAACACGAGCAATTGACATTAGACCTGTGGAAATCTGTACTTTGGTCTGATGAGTCCAAATTTTAGATTTTTGGTTCCAAGGGCTGTGTAGGTGAACGGATGATCTCCACATGTGTGGTTCCCACAGTGAAGCATGTAGGAGGAGGTGTGATGGTGTGGGGGTGCTTTGCTGGTGACACTGTCTGTGATTTATATAGAATTCAAAGCACACTTAACCAGCATGGCTACCACAGTATTCTGCAGTGATACGCCATCCCATCTGGTTTGCGCTTAGTGGGACTATCATTTGTTTTTCAACAGGACAATGACCCAAAACACACCTCCAGGCTGTGTAAGGGCAATTTGACCAAGGAGATTGATAGAGTGCTGCATCAGATGACCTGGCCACCACAATCACCTGACCTCAACCCAATTGAGATGGTTTGGGATGAGTTGGACCGCAGAGTGAAGGAAAAGCAGCCAACAAGTGCTCAGCATATGTGGGAACTCCTTCAAGACTGTTGGAAAAGCATTCCTCATGAAGCTGGTTGAGAGAATGCCAAGAGTGTGCAAAGCTGTCATCAAGTAAAAGAGTGGCTACTTTGAAGAATTTAAAATCTAAAATACATTTTGATTTGTTTAACACTTTTTTGGTTACTACATGATTCTATATGTGTTATTTAATAGTTTTGATGTCTTCACTAATATTATACATTGTAGAAAATAGTTAAAAAAAAAAAAAAAATTGAATGAGTAGGTGTGTCCAAACCTTTGACTGGTACTGTATATAAATAAAAATATCCAGATCCATTGTCCCTATGGTAACACTATCCCATCATTATGGGCTGTGGCAGAGAGGGGTGTCTCTATGGAGTTTATCCTCTCTGTATCTCTCTTTCTGTCTCTCTCCATTTGCATGGAGTTCCTTGTCTGTCTCATATGGAAGCTCTGGAGGATCAGGGTCGCTGAGTCCAGGTGTGTGTATTCCAGTGGAGGTGTCTTGGCAGGATCTTTAGGGTGCCTGGATTTCCTGTGTATCTCTTGGCGGACAAGAGCGTCTCTGTCAGTCTCTCTGACTGTCCCTTCCCACACAGATGATGTTGATCAGTGCTGCTCTGTCTGTCCTCCATGTTGACTGTTGTCTCTCTGTCTCTCTGTCTCCACAGCAACAGGGGGCAGCCACCACGGTGTACTGTGCGGTAGCTCCGGAGCTGGAGGGTCTAGGAGGGATGTACTTCAACAACTGTTTCCGCTGCCTGCCCTCCCCCAGGCCGAGGACCAGGTCACTGCAGCCAGCCTGTGGGAGCTAAGCGAGCGCCTAGTCTCAGAGAGGCCTACGGGCCTACAGGCCCTCTGATTGACACGCCCACACTGACTGTCAACAGCCAATCAGGACTGGTGGAGAGAGGAGGGACTAGCCAATCAGGAATGGAGGGAGAGGGAGAAAGTGGGGATGAAAATGAACATTTGTACATTGAGTGGACTGTAGAAAGCTTTCAAACCATTGAACTGAAACTTTCACTTCACTAAGGGGAGTAAAATACACGTACAAATACACCAGGGTTATTGTGTGCCTCTTTGTGGCAGGGAGAGTTCACCAGTTTCTTATTCCAGCCAAAGTGGGTCTGTGTTTCTCACTCCAGTGTGTTACCAGCTGCAACCCTGTGTGTATCTTCTCTCTGTATCTCCAGTTTCCTCCTGTATATATATCTTTTACATGTCTGAGTATGGAGATATGGTGATTATCATTGTGCTAGTGTAGGGGGGTTGAAGGGGGATAGGAGAAATAAGGAGGTATAATTGAATGCCTATGTACATATTAGAGCTATGGTGTCATGCCTATATACAGATGTAGTAGCTGTATTCCATATGAGGCCCTATTCACTTCTACTGTCCATTATTTACAGGAACAGCATTGGGCCTATGTGCTAACGGGAACTCACGCATCATCACCTCTGCCCTCTACGGTGTCTGTCTACAGTTAGACCTCCAACCTACATATTATAACATATAATACTCTACAAAATGCTATTTACAATGTGGTACTGTATCTTTGTCACAAGTCACAATTATGTCTGTAGCTACTGGTGATAGAGAAAGAGAGAATCCAGGAGTTTTAGTAGTTGATCAAACAGGAACTCAGTATTTTCCTTGATGTTTAGTTTTGTTGTCATTTGTTGTCATTTGTTTCTGTGGATAATCTCGTCATGAAAGTGTGCGGTGTTGGGTGACGGGTCCATCTGGACTTCTGTACTGTTGCTTGGTTTCTGGGTGGTTTGGAGATGTGTGGACGTTGTGCTTTGTGGCCGTCTGGTGCCGCGGAATGATGTTGTTAAGAAATCAGCATTCCTCTGTCATGGTTTCTGTAAAGAAAAAGAAGAGGACACATTAAAGACCGTTTCTTACACTATGTGTCTGGACATTTCAATGCTCACACACACACACACACAGTTGGTAGGATCCTATTCAAAGAAACCAAAACAAATGTACCATAGGGTGTAAGGGTGCAGACTTCGGGGAGAAGGGGGCCAGAAATGGTCTATGAGACTCCTTTATGTGGTCAGTGAGCAGCAGCACACCCTTTGACCTGGAACTATTTTCAACTCAACCCCTCTACCAGGAAATACTGGGCAGGGCCAGGGAGTAATCGACACATTGACCAACCAATCACACGGCTGACCTGCATTATTCTCATGCCTGGTTGGTCGGCTGAATCGATGCCTGAGAGAGTCCCTTTCACTGCTAAACGAACCCTGCTCCGGCACAGTGTTCAACAGGATTCAACACTGTATTATACATACACTCATCTGTTTAGCCTACTGTACCCAGACTACAGCTGTCTTGTTAGTGTTCTTACACACACACACACACACACACACACACACACACACACACACACACACACACACGGTGAGGAATTGAGGACAGGGAGATTTAGAGAAATGTATAGAGGTGTCCAGAATGTCTAAGTCCCTAGGCTAGAGAGGAAACAACAACACATCTAGACATCCCCTAAGCTTTACAAATCTTTTCTTACTTTTTTTAAAATCAAATTATTTTTAGGCATGTTGGAGTTGACCTGAACTCTTCCTGCTACCCTGTGGCTGTGTGGGCATGTAACCGGCTGCTACACACTCACTGACCTAAAGGGGAGAGGGATGGGGTACAGGGGGAGGAGGTGCACCCCGTTATAGGTCCAGGCCCCCTTCTGTGGCCCTTAGGGACTGTATTGCTACAGCTGGGCCCCTTACACTTGCCTCCCTCTGCTCCCGAACTGGTAAGGACCAGGAAGCTGAGATACTTACACACACACACACACACACACACACACACACACACACACACAGATGAATGCATGTCACTGAGCTCCTTCATAGACAAAATGAGTGAGACATCAACAGCACGTAGTCCTCCTGCTTTAACCAGTCATTGACACACACACTCAGAGAGATGCCGGGCAGACAACAAACAGGAAACACAGCATTAAGATCTCTTCTGGGTGTGCATTGCTGCTGTGGATCTATGAGTGTGTGTGTGTGTGTGTGTGTGTGTGTGTGTGTGTGTGTGTGTGTGTGTGTGTGTGTGTGTGTGTGTGTGTGTGTGTGTGTGTGTGTGTGTGTGTGTGTGTTCTGACTGTAGAGGGAGATCCCTACCTGGCTTTCAAACAAAGTCTTATTGATCAGGTCCTATCGGAATCATCAGATAGTTAATCAATACATTACACTTCCTCCCAATGCTCAGAGAACAGAAGAGAGGAGAACAGGAGAGGAGAGGAAAAGAGCGGCGATGTGAACAGAGGAGAGCAGGAGAAGATGGGAAAAGAGGAGGTGTGAACATTGGAGAAGAACAGAACAGGAGAGGAGAGGAAACGAGAGGAGATGCGAACAGAAGAGAGAATCCCTGAGCGTCATTTCCGGTCACAACTTGCAGACTTGTTTACGTGCTGCTGTGCGTTTTGTTGCCAACCTTACTTTGCTACCTGACAACTTTACGTTTTTACTTTTTAATTACCGTTTATATTTTTAGTTTTTCCCTCACTCAACTTTTTTCATTCAACTTTTTCACTCCGGAGGTTTTATCTGGACGTGGTTCGTCAGGACCTCCAACAGCCGAAGCTAAGTAACATTAACATGATGCCTTCTAATTGCAGTCGCTGTACTCATAATATACAGGAGAACGATCGCCTTACGGCAAGGATAGCTGTGCTGCAAGCCCAGCTTCAGACACAATCGTTAGGCAAGGGTAATTTCAGTGTAGGAAAGGATGAAACAGCGTCTGTGCCACCAGTAAGTACAGATAGTAACGTTAGTATAAATCCCCTCGCACGGTCCCCACAGCCGGACAACTTTCTCATGGCTTCTGGAGGGAAATGCTGTAGGAATGCTCAACCGGTGTCGCTCATTCAGCCGACAGAAACTTTCAACCGGTTCTCCCCATTAAGCAGCGAGTCGGAGTCAGAGGCCGAGCCTTCTCTAGTCTCTACTCCTCCCGTTACGGGGTCTGAGAGGCCGAAGCCTCCCACCATTAGCTCTGACAAATTGAAAACCCTAGTCATTGGCGACTCCATTACCCGCAGTATTGGACTTAAAACGAATCATCCAGCGATCGTACACTGTTTACCAGGGGGCAGGGCTACCGATGTTAAGGCTAATCTGAAGATGGTGCTGGCTAAGGCTAAAACTGGCGAGTATAGAGAGTATAGGGATATTGTTATCCACGTCGGCAACAACGATGTTGGGATGAAACAGTCAGAGGTCACCAAGCGCAACATAGCTTCAGCGTGTAAATCAGCTAGAAAGATTTGTCGGCATCGAGTAATTGTCTCTGGCCCCCTCCCAGTTAGGGGGAGTGATGAGCTCTACAGCAGAGTCTCAACTCAATCGCTTGTTTAAAACTGTTTTCTGCCCCTCCCAAAAGATAGAATTTGTAGATAATTGGCCCTCTTTCTGGGACTCACCCACAAACAGGACCAAACCTGGCCTGTTGAGGAGTGCCGGACTCCATCCTAGCTGGATGGGTGCTCTCATCTTATCTATGAACATAGACAGGGCTCTAACTCCCCTAGCTCCACAATGAAATAGGGTGCAGGCCAGGCAGCAGGCTGTGAGCCAGCCTGCCAGCTTAGTGGAGTCTGCCACTAGCATAGTCAGTGGAGTCAGCTATCCCCATTGAGACCGTGTCTGCCTCGACCTAGGTTGGGCAAAACTAAACATGGTGGTGTTCGCTTTAGCAATCTCACTACAATAAAGACCTCCTCCATTCCTGCCATTATTGAAAGAGATCGTGATACCTCACATCTCAAAATAGGGCTACTTAATGTTAGAGCCCTCACTTCAAAGGCAGTTACAGTCAATGAACTAATCACTGATCATAAACTTGATGTGATTGGCCTGACTGAAACATGGCTTAAGCCTGATGAATTACTGTGTTAAATAAGGCCTCAACTCCTGGTTACACTAGTGACCATATCCCCCGTGCATCCCGCAAAGGCAGAGGAGTTGCTAACATTTACGATAGCAAATTTCAATTTACAAAAAAAATAAAACAACGTTTTCGTCTTTTGAGCTTCTAGTCATGAAATCTATGCAGCCTATTCAATCACTTTTTATAGCTACTGTATACAGGCCTCCTGGGCCATATACAGCGTTCCTCACTGAGTTCCTTGAATTCCTTTCGGACATAGCAGATAATATTCACATTTTTGGTGACTTTAATATTCACATGGAAAAGTCCACAGACCCACTCCAAAAGGCTTTCGGAGCCATCATCGACTCAGTGGGTTTTGTCCAACATGTCTCTGGACCTACTCACTGCCACAGTCATACTCTGGACCTAGTTTTGTCCCATGGAATAAATGTTGTGGATCTTAATGTTTTTCCTCATAATCCTGGACTATCGGACCACCATTTTATTACGTTTGCAATCGCAACAAATAATCTGTTCAGACCCCAACCAAGGAGCATCAAAAGTCGTGCTATAAATTCTCAGACAACCCAAAGATTCCTTTATGGCCTTCCAGACTCCCTCTGCCTACCCAAGGACGACAGAGGACAAAAATCAGTTAACCACCTAACTGAGGAACTCAATGTAACTTTGTGCAATAGCCTAGATGCAGTTGCACCCCTAAAAACTTTTGTCATAAGAAACTAGCTCCCTGGTATACAGAAAATACACGAGCTCTGAAGCAAGCTTCCAGAAAATTGGAACGGAAATGGCGCCACACCAAACTGGAAGTCTTCCGACTAGCTTGGAAAGACAGTACCGTGCAGTATCGAAGAGCCCTCACTGCTGCTCGATCATCCTATTTTTCCAACTTAATTGAGGAAAATAAGAACAATCCGAAATTTCTTTTTGATACTGTCGCAAAGCTAACTAAAAAGCAGCATTCCCCAAGAGAGGATGGCTTTCACTTCAGCAGTAATAAATTCATGAACTTCTTTGAGGAAAAGATCATGATCATTAGAAAGCAAATTACGGACTCCTTTTTAAATCTGCATATTCCTCCAAAGCTCCGTTGTCCTGAGTCTGCACAACTCTGTCAGGACCTAGGATCAAGGGAGAAACTCAAGTGTTTTAGTACTATATCTCTTGACACAATGATGAAAATAATCATGGCCTCTAAACCTTCAAGCTGCATATTGGACCCTACTCCAACTAAACTACTGAAAGAGCTGCTTCCTGTGCTTGGCCCTCCTATGTTGAACATAATAAACGGCTCTCTATCCATCTCTCGGATGTGTACCAAACTCACTAAAAGTGGCAGTAATTAAGCTTCTCTTGAAAAAGCCAAACCTTGACCCAGAAAATATAAAAAACTATCGGCCTATATCGAATCTTCCATTCCTCTCCAAAATTTTTGAAAAAGCGGTTGCGCAGCAACTCACTGCCTTCCTGAAGACAAACAATGTATACGAAATGCTTCAGTCTGGTTTTAGACCCCATCATAGCACTGAGACGGCACTTGTGAAGGTGGTAAATTACCTTTTAATGGTGTCATACCGAGGCTCTGCATCTGTCCTCGTGCTCCTAGACCTTAGTGCTGCTTTTGATACCATCGATCACCACATTCTTTTGGAGAGATTGGAAACCCAAATTGGTCTACACGGACAAGTTCTGGCCTGGTTTAGATCTTATCCATCGGGAAGATATCAGTTTGTCTCTGAGAATGGTTTGTCCTCTGACAAATCAACTGTAAATGTTGGTGTTCCTCAAGGTTCCGTTTTAGGACCACTATTGTTTTCACTATATATTTTACCTGTTGGGGATGTCATTCAAAAACATAATGTTAACTTTCACTGCTATGTGGATGACACACAGCTGTACTTTTCAATGAAACATGGTGAAGCCCCAAAATTGCCCTCGCTAGAAGCCTGTGTTTCAGACATAAGTGGATGGCTGCAAACGTTCTACTTTTAAACTCGGACAAAACAGAGATGCTTGTTCTAGGTCCCAAGAAACAAAGAGATCTTCTGTTGAATCTGACAATTAATCTTGATGGTTGTGCAGTCGTCTCAAATAAAACTGTGAAGGACCTCGGCGTTACTCTGGACCCTGATCTCTCTTTTTACGAACATATCAAGACTGTTTCAAGGACAGCTTTTTTCCATCTATGTAACATTGTAAAAATCTGAAACTTTCTGTCCAAAAATGATGCAGAACAATTAATCCATGCTTTTGTTACTTCTAGGTTGGGCTACTGCAATGCTCTACTTTCCGGCTACATAGATAAAGCACTAAATAAACTTCAGTTAGTGCTAAATACGGCTGCTAGAATCCTGACTAGAACCGAAAAATGTGATCATATTGCTCCAGTGCTAGCTTCCCTACACTGGCTTCCTGTTAAGGCAAGGGCAGAATTCAAGGTTTTACTGCTAACCTACAAAGCATTACATACATACCTACACGTACGCTACGGTCACAAGACGCAGGCCTCCTAATTGTCCCTAGAATTTCTAAGCAAACAACTGGAGGCAGGGCTTTCTCCTATAGAGCTCAATTTTTCTGGAATGGTCTGCCTACCCATGTGAGAGACGCATACTCGCTCTCAACCTTTAAGTCTTTACTGAAGACTCATCTCTTCAGTAGGTCATATGATTGAGTGTAGTCTGGCCCAGGAGTGTGAAGGTGAACGGAAAGGCACTGGAGCAACGAACCGCCCTTGCTGTCTCTGCCTGGCCGGTTCCCCTCTCTCCACTGGGATTCTCTACCTCTTACCCTATTACAGGGGCTCAGTCACTGGCTTACTGGTGCTCTTCCATGCCGTCCCTAGGTGTAACGATCGTCCAAAGGATTAGACCGAGGGGCAGCGTGGTGAGTGTTCATCTTTATTTTAAATCGGAACACTTAATCAAAATAATAAACAAATACAAACGACCGTCCCGTCTTGCAGGCTATAACGAGCAGTACAAAATCAAGATCCCACAAACACAGGTGGAAAAAGGCTGCCTAAGTATGGCTTCCAATTAGAGACAACGATAGACACCTGCCTCTGATTGGAAACCATACCCGGCCAAAACATAGAAAATAACACATAGAATGCCCACCCCACACCCCGACCTAACAACATAGAGAAATAAACCCTCTCACTAGGAGGGGTGTCACGCCCTGACCTCTACAAGTCTGGTTCATCCTTGCGAGCAATTTCCAAAAGCCTGAAGGTACCACGTTCATCTGTACAAACAATAATACGCAAGTATAAACACCATGGGACCACGCAGCCATCATACCGCTCAGGAAGGAGACGCATTCTGTCTCCTAGAGATGAACATACTTTAGTGTGAAAAGTGCAAATCAATCCCAGAACAACAGCAAAGGACCTTGTGAAGATGCTGGAGGAAACAGGTACAACATTATCTATATCCACAGTAAAACGAGTCCTATATGGACATAACCTGAAAGGCAGCTCAGCAAGGAAGAAGCCACTGCTCTAAAACCACAATAAAAAAGCCAGACTATGGGTTGCAACTGCACATGGGGACAAAGATCGTACTTTTTGGAGAAATGTCCTCTGGTCTGTTTGAACAAAAATATAACTGTTTGGCCATAATGACCATCATTATGTTTGGAGGAAAAAGGGGGAGGCTTGCAAGCCGAAGAACACAATCCCAACCGTGAAGCACGGGGTGACAGCATCATGTTGTGGGTGTGCTTTGCTGCACTTCACAAAATAGATGGCATCATGAGGCAGGAAAATTATGTGGATATATTGAAGCAACATCTCAAGACATCAGTCAGGAAGTTAAAGCTTGGTCGCAAATGGGTCTTCCAAATGGACAATGACCTTAAGCATACTTCCAAAGTTGTGGCGAAATGGACAACAAAGTCAAGGTATTGGAGTGGCCATCACAAAGCCCTGACCTCAATCCCATAGAAAATTTGTGGGCAGAGCTGAAAAAGCGTGTGTGAGCAAGGAAGCCTAGAAACCTGACTCAGTTACACCAGCTCTGTCAGGAGGAGTGGGCCAAAATTCACCCAACTTATTGTGGGAAGCTTGTGGAAGGGTACCCGAAACGTTTGACCCAACTTAAACAATTTAAAGACAATGCTACCAAATACTAATTGAGTGTATGTAAACTTCTGACCCACTGGGAATGTGATGAAAGAAATAAAAGCTGAAATAAATAATTCTCAACTATTATTCTGACATTTCACATTGTTAAAATAAATTGGTGATTCTAACTGACCTAAGACAGGGAATTTTTATTAGGATTAAATGTCAGGAATTGTGAAAAACTGAGTATACATTTATTTGGCTAAGGTGTATGTAAACTTCCGACTTCAACTGTATGTCTCTTTGTGGTGATAATGATTTCTAATTGAAACATGTTTATGTGTGAATTTATCAAATATTCTTTTGCCATAAGATTAATTTCCCTTCTCAGTGTATAATTATGGGTGGATTGATTTGAGGATGTTTGTATTGCTGATATTGGTAGTCTTGACGGCTGGAATGCTGCCATTTGGAGCGGATATATTTAATTATCACAATCAATGTTAAAGCCCTCCATGGACTAGACTAACTCAATACATATCTACTGGGAGGGAGGAAACATACTGTACCTTCTGCCTACACCAGGCTATAAACTCTCTCTCTCTCTCTCTCTTTCACACACACTCATTCTCTCTCTTTCTCTTTAGGATGTGATTTAAATGACTAATCAATATTCATTAAGTGCTATTGTAATGAAGTCAATGAAATTGTTGCCAACTAAATACAGAGGCTTGCTTTGGTTGAGAAATTCCAGAAAATATGAGTTGGTGTGAAAGTGCTTATTGGACAAAACCCTAATTTAATTTCAGTCATGTAGTGTTTAAAATAAGATAGGATGTAATTTACAATCTTAAAATATCAATATGACTCTACGTTGAATTGTGTAGTTGATTAAACAGTGTTATTAATGCTATAATGCTGGTATCTGTTTGTTACGTTCCTCCTAAGAAGAGGTAGGTGCAGGAGTCAGGCGCAGGAGAGCAAGGAATTTCCAGAGTACAATAGTTTATTAAACGTCCCAAACACGACAACAACAGGTGGGGAAACACACCCAACGAAGTCGCCACACACAGGGAAATAAACGTAACACACGGAGGAGAAACCTCTACTCCCAAATAAACTAAACACGGTGAAACACGACCGTGAGGAAAAAAACCCTGTGGCACAAACACGCCCCCTAGCAGAGCAACAACAGCAAATAATCCCCCACAAACACGCCCCCTAGCAGAGCAACAACAGCAAATAATCCCCCACAAACACGCCCCCTAGCAGAGCAACAACAGCAAATAATCCCCCACAAACACGCCCCCTAGCAGAGCAACAACAGCAAATAATCCCCCACAAACACGCCCCCTAGCAGAGCAACAACAGCAAATAATCCCCCACAAACACGCCCCCTAGCAGAGCAACAACAGCAAATAATCCCCCACAAACACGCCCCCCTAGCAGAGCAACAACAGCAAATAATCCCCCACAAACACGCCCCCCTAGCAGAGCAACAACAGCAAATAATCCCCCACAAACACGCCCCCTAGCAGAGCAACAACAGCAAATAATCCCCACAAACACGCCCCCTAGCAGAGCAACAACAGCAAATAATCCCCCACAAACACGCCCCCCAGCAGAGCAACAACAGCAAATAATCCCCCACAAACACGCCCCCTAGCAGAGCAACAACAGCAAATAATCCCCCACAAACACGCCCCCTAGCAGAGCAACAACAGCAAATAATCCCCCACAAACACGCCCCCCTAGCAGAGCAACAACAGCAAACAATCCCCCACAAACACGCCCCCCCAGCAGAGCAACAACAGCAAATAATCCCCCACAAAGAATAGCAGGCAACGGAGGTTAATAAACCCACCGTAATCAACTAATAGGACACAGGTGTAAACAAATCAGACAGACACAAACGAAAATGAAAAACGGATCATTGGCAGCTGCTCCAGCTTCAACTGTTCTGCCTGTGGCTATGGAACCATGACCTGTTCACCGGACGTGCTACCTGTCCCAGACCTGCTGTTTTGGACTCTCTCTCTCTACCGCACCTGCTGTCTCTAACTCTGAATGATCGTCTATGAAAAGCCAACTGACATTTACTCCTGAGGTGCTGACCTGTTGCACCCTCTACAACCACTGTGATTATTATTATCTGACTCTGCTGGTCATCTATGAACGTTTGAACATCTTGGCCATGTTCTGTTATAATCTCCACCCGGCACAGCCAGAAGAGGACTGGCCACCGCTCAGAGCCTGGTTCCTCTCTGGGTTTCTCCCAAGATTCCTGTCTTTCTAGGGAGTTTTTCCTAGCCACCGTGCTTCTACATCTGCATTGCTTGCTGTTTGGGGTTTTAGGCTGGGTTTCTATATATTTATCAATAAATGTGACTGTCTAATGGGGATATTACACTTACAGATTGAGGCCTGACTGTGTGTGTGTGTGTGTGTGTGTGTGTGTGTGTGTGTGTGTGTGTGCGCGCGCGCATGCGTGCGTGCATTGGGGTGTGGCCCGAAACCGTCAGTGTGTGTGCTTGTGTGTCTGCCTGTGTTCGTGTGTGTGTGCGCTTGTGGCTGCGTTTGTGTGTGTGGTGTATCTATGTGTGTGTGTGTGTGTGTGTGTGGCCGTTGGCGTTGGTGTTTACTGCAGTGGGATTGTCCCCTGTAGCTGTGTCGGCTGCTTCTCTATCTGACATGTAAATACCTGTGGTGGAACAGCACATCACCACCTATACCTTAACCAGGCTCAGACCCAACACTTACACAGACTGTCTGGCAATACAATGTCTCCTCAATGAAATGATCAGCTTCACCATGTAATACCTTTGAAATCTAGCCCCATGCAAAATAAAGAGAGGAAAGAGTGTGTGTGTGTGTGTGAGAGTGTGTGAGCGTGCGCACATATGTGTGAGGTTGAGGTTGGTGAGAATATTCTAGAGGAGCCCATATGTTTAGTCCCAGGGTGTTCTGGCACTTCTTGTACAGGCTGCGTCTAACACTGCTATGTGGCAGTGTATGTATTTGAGGCTGGAGAATATTCTATAGAAATGAACATGTAAACATTCAATATACTGAGACCAAAAAATAATTCTGAGATGCAAATGCTTGGCCTGTAGTTAACGTTCCCTTGGATCACACATAAACTCAGCAAAAAAAGAAACGTCCCTTTTTCAGGACCCTGTCTTTCAAAGATAATTCGTAAATATCCAAATAACTTCACAGATCTTCATTGTAAAGGGTTTAGACACTGTTTCCCATGCTTATTCAATGAACCATAAACAACTAATGAACATGCACCTGTGGAACGGTCATTTAGACACTAACAGCTTACAGACGGTAGGCAATTATGGTCACAGTTATGAAAACTTGGGACACTAAAGAGGCCTTTCTACTGACTCTGAAAAACACCAAAAGAAAGATGCCCAGGGTCCCTGCTGATCTGCGTGAACGTGCCAATAAATTGCAATGTCCGTACAGTGAGACGCCTAAGACAGCGCTACAGGGAGACAGGACGGACGGCTGATCATCCTCGCAGTGGTAGACCACGTGTAACAACACCTGCACAGGATCGGTACATCCGAACATCACAGCTGCGGGACAGGTACAGGATGGCAACAACAACTGCCCGAGTTACACCAGGAATGCACAATCCCTCCATCAGTGCTCAGACTGTCCGCAATAGGCTGAGAGAGGCTGGACTGAGGGCTTGTATGCCTGTTGTAAGGCAGGTCCTCACCAGACATCACCAGCAACAACGTCGCCTATGGGCACAAACCCACCATTGCTGGACCAGACAGGACTGGCAAAAAGTGCTCTTCACTGAAGAGTCGCGGTTTTGTATCACCAGGGGTGATGGTTGGATTCGCGTTTATTGTCGAAGGAATGAGCGTTACACTGAGGCCTGTACTCTGGAGCGGGATCGATTTGGAGGTGGAGGGTCCGTCATGGTCTGGGGCGGCAATCTCAACGCTGTGCGTTACAGGGAAGACATCCTCCTCCCTCATGTACATTTACATTTTAGTCATTTAGCAGACGCTCTTATCCAGAGCGACTTACAGTAGTGAATGCATACATTTCATACGTTTTATACATTTTTTCTCCGTACTGTAGTAACCTTCCTGCAGGCTCATCCTGACAGGACCCTTCAGCATGACAATGCCGCTGGCCATACTGCTCGTTCTGTGTGTGATTTCCTGCAAGACAGGAATGTCAGTGTTCTGCCATGGCCAGCGAGGAGCCCGGATCTCAGTCCCATTGAGCACATCTGGGACCTGTTGGATCGGCGGGTGAGGGCTAGGGCCATTCCCCCCAGAGATTTTGACACCCCCTTTGTTCAGGGACACATTATTCAATTTCTGTTAGTCACATTTCTGTGGAACTTGTTCAGTTTATGTCTCAGTTGTTGAATCTTCCTATGTTCTGTGGCAAACCTCTTCAAAGTTAGGAGCGTTTGTCACAAATTAAGTGGGAAACTGTCACCAAAGTCAGCCCAGAATGAAAGTTCTTTCGAACATGACAGTACCTGTGTGTTTGTTTCGCTGTCCTGGTCCACCCAGGCCGCAGGTAAGGTCAAGGATAGCAGGGTTCGGTACACAAATCTGGTTCTCGGTAGGTCCAGGTCTAAACGCCAACAGGTAAGTCCAAAACAGTCCAGCTCGTACACGGTAAATCCAGCCAATGTAGATTGTCTCTTTCTCTATGGTTCATAGATCCTTCCCGCCCTCTCTCTCTCTTCCTGGTTTTTCTTGACCTTTTATCTGTGGGTCGGCTCCACCTTCTGAGGGTTCCCCTTGCTTCTGGGAATTGTAGTTTTGGCAGTCGGCCATTTTGTGACCTGTAGTTCTGATCGGGGTGGCCATTTTAGTGATCGGGCAGAGCCCGTTTATTAGTTCTGCCCTCACATATCTGCCATTTATCACTCGACCCCCTTCTTTGCCACAGTTCATACAAATATTTACACATGTTAAGTTTGCTGAAAATAAACGCAGTTGACAGTGAGAGGACGTTTCTTTTTTTTGCTGACTTTAGAAACACTGTCAAATAAAAACGAATCAGAGAACACTTCCTTCCTCAAGCTCCAACAGAACCAACATTTTTTCTCCCTAGCTATATTATTTCTCCCTAGCCATATTATTTCCCCCTAGCTTTATGATTTCACCTTAGCTATATTATTTCTACCTAGCTATATTATTTCCCCTTAGCTATATTATTTCTCCCTAGCTATATTATTTCCCCCTAGCTATATGATTTCCCCTTAGCAATATTATTTCTCCCTAGCTATATTATTTCCCCTTAGCTATATTATTTCTCCCTAGCTATATTATTTCTCCCTAGCTATATTATTTCCCCCTAGCTATATTATTTCTCCCTAGCTATATTATTTCCCCTTAGCTACATTATTTCCCCCAGCTACATTATTTCCCCTAGCTATATTATTTCCCCCTAGCTATATGATTTCCCCCTAGCTATATGATTTTCCCCTAGCTATATTATTTCCCCCTAGCTACATTATTTCATCTAGCAATATTATTTCTCCCTAGCTATATTATTTCCCCCTAGCTATATTATTTCCCCCTAGCTATATTATTTCCCCCTAGCTATATTATTTCCCCCTTAGCTATATTATTTCCTCCTAGCTACATTATTTGCCCATAGCTATATTATTTCCCCGAGCTATATTATTTCTCCTTAGCTATATGATTTCCCACTAGCTATATTATTTCCCGCCCAACCTATATTATTTCCCCCTAGCTACATTATTTCTCCCTAGCTATATTATTTCCCCTTAGCTATATTATTTCTCCCTAGCTACATTATTTCTCTCTAGCTATAATATTTCCCCCTAGCTATATTATTTCTCCCTAGCTAAATTATTTCTCCCTAGATATAATATTTCCCCCTAGCTATATTATTTCCCCCTAGCTATATTATTTCCCCATAGCTACATTATTTCTCCCTAGCTATATTATTCCCCCAGCTATGTTATTTCTCCCTAGCTATATTATTTCCCCCTAGCATTTAATTTCCCCCCTAGCTATATTATTTTCCCCCAACCGATATTATTTCCCCCTAGCTACATTATTTCTCCCAAGCTACATTATTTCTCCCTAGCTATATTATTCACCCAGCTATATTATTTCTCCCTAGATATATTATTTCCCCCTAGCGATTTTATTTCCCCCTAGCTATATTATTTTCCCCGCAATCTATATTATTTCCTCCTTGCTATGTTATTTTCCCCCCAACCTATATTATTTCCCCCTAGCTACATTAGTTCTCCCTAGCTACATTATTTCTCCCTAGCTACATTATTTCTCCCTAGCTATATTATTTCCCCCTAGCTATATTATTCCCCCAGCTATATTATTTCTCCATAGCTACATTATATCTCCCTAGCTACATTATTTCTCCCTAGCTATATTATTCCCCCAGCTATATTATCTCCCCCAACCTATATTATTTCCCCGTAGCTACATTATATCTCCCTAGCTATATTTCCCCTTAGCTATATTATTTTCCTCTACCTACATTATTTCTCCCTAGCTACATTATTTCTCCATAGCTATATTATTTCCCCCAACCTATATTATTTCCCCCTAGCTACATTATTTTTCCCTAGCTATATTATTTCCCCCCCAACCTATATTATTTTCCCCTATCTACATTATTTCTCCCTAGCTACATTATTTCTCCCTAGCTATATTATTTCCCCCCAAACTAAATTATTTCCCCCTAGCTATATTATTTCCCCCAACCTATATTATTTCCCCCTAGCACATTATTTCTCCCTAGCTACATTATTTCTCACCAGCTATATTATTTCCACCCCCACCTATATTATTTCCCCCTAGCTACATTACTTCTCCCTAGCTACATTATTTCTCCCTAGCTATATTATTTCCCCCCAACCTATATTATTTCCCCCCTAGCTATATTATTTCCCCCCCAACCTATATTATTTCCCCCTAGCTACATTATTTCTCCCTAGCTACATCATTTCTCCCTAGCTATATTATTTCCCCCCCAACCTATATTATTTCTCCCAAGCTATATTATTTCTCCCTAGCTATATTATTTCCCCCTACCTATATTATTTCTCCCTAGATATATTATTTCCCCCCAACCTATATTATTTCCTCCCAGCTACATTATTTCCCCTAGCTACATTATTTCTTCCTAGCTACATTATTTCTCCCTAGCTATATTATTTCCCCCAACGTATATTAATTCCCCCTAGCTACATTATTTCTCCCTAGCTATATTATTTCCCCCAACCTATATTATTTCTCCCTAGCTATATTATTTCTCCCTAGCTATATTATTTCCCCCTACCTATATTATTTCTCCCTAGCAATATTATTTTCCACCCCAACCTATATTATTTCCCCCGAAGCTATATTATTTCCCCCTAGCTACATTATTTCTCCCGAGCTACATTATTTCTCCCTAGCTATATTATTTCCCCCAACCTATATTATTTCCCCCTAGCTACATTATTTCTCCCTAGCTATATTATTTCCCCCCAACCTATATTATTTCCCCTAGCTACATTATTTCTCCCTAGCTACATTATTTCTCCCTAGCTATATTATTTCCCCCCAATCTACATTATTTCTCCCTAGCTATATTATTTCCCCCAACCTGTATTATTTCCCCCTAGCTACATTATTTCTCCCTAGCTATATTATTTCCCCCCAACCTATATTATTTCCCCCTAGCTACATTATTTCTCCCTAGCTACATTATTTCTCCCTTGCTATATTATTTCCCCCCAATCTATATTATTTCCCCTAGCTATGTTATTTACCCCCCAACCTATATTATTTCTCCCTAGCTACATTATTTCTCCCTAGCTACATTATTTCTCCCTAGCTATATTATTTCCCCCAACCTACATTATTTCCCCCTAGCTACATTATTTCTCCCAAGCTACATTATTTCTCCCTAGCTATATTATTTCCCCCAACCTAAATTATTTCCCCCTAGCTATATTATTTCCCCCAACCTATATTATTTCCCCCCTAGCACATTATTTCTCCCTAGCTACATTATTTCTCACCAGCTATATTATTTCCACCCCACCTATATTATTTCCCCCTAGCTACATTACTTCTCCCTAGCTACATTATTTCTCCCTAGCTATATTATTTCCCCCAACCTATATTATTTCCCCCTAGCTATATTATTTCCCCCCAACCTATATAATTTCCCCCTAGCTACATTATTTCTCCCTAGCTACATTATTTCTCCCTAGCTACATTATTTCTCCCTAGTTACATTATTTCCCCCTAGCTACATTATTTCCACCCAACCTATATTATTTCCCCCTAGCTACATTATTTCTCCCTAGCTATATTATTTCCCCCTAGCTATATTATTTCCCCCTAGCTACATTATTTCTCCCCAGCTACATTATTTCTCCCTCGCTATATTATTTCCCCCCAACCTATATTATTTCCCCCTAGCTACATTATGTCTCCCTAGCTACATTATTTCTCCATAGCTATATTAATTCCCCCCAACCTATATTATTTCTCCCTAGCTATATTATTTCCCCCTAGCTACATTATTTCTCCCTAGCTACATTATTTCTCCATAGCTATATTATTTCCCCCAACCTATATTATTTCCCCCTTGCTACATTATTTTTCCCTAGCTATATTATTTCCCCCCACCTATATTATTTTCCCCTAGCTACATTATTTCTCCCTAGCTACATTATTTCTCCCTAGCTATATTATTTCCCCCTACCTATATTATTTCCCCCTAGCTATATTATTTCCCCCCAACCTATATTATTTCCCCCTAGCACATTATTTCTCCCTAGCTACATTATTTCTCCCTAGCTATATTATTTCCCCCCCAACCTATATTATTTCCCCCTAGCTACATTACTTCTCCCTAGCTACATTATTTCTCCCTAGCTATAATATTTCCCCCAACCTATATTATTTCCCCCTAGCTATATTATTTCCCCCCAACCTATATTATTTCCCCCTAGCTACATTATTTCTCCCTAGCTACATCATTTCTCCCTAGCTATATTATTTCCCCCCAACCTATATTATTTCTCCCAAGCTATATTATTTCTCCCTAGCTATATTATTTCCCCCCTACCTATATTATTTCCCCCCAACCTATATTATTTCCTCCTAGCTACATTATTTCCCCTAGCTACATTATTTCTTCCTAGCTACATTATTTCTCCCTAGCAATATTATTTCCCCCAACCTATATTATTTCCCCCTAGCTACATTATTTCTCCCTAGCTATATTATTTCCCCCAACCTATATTATTTCTCCCTAGCAATATTATTTTCCACCCCAACTTATATTATTTCTCCCGAAGCTATATTATTTCCCCCTAGCTACATTATTTCTCCCTAGCTACATGATTTCTCCCTAGCTATATTATTTCCCCCAACCTATATTATTTCCCCCTAGCTACATTATTTCTCACTAGCTATATTATTTCCCCCAACCTATATTATTTCCCCCCTAGCTACATTATTTCTCCCTAGCTACATTATTTCTCACTCGCTATATTATTTCCCCCCAATCTACATTATTTCTCCCTAGCTATATTATTTCCCCCCAACCTATATTATTTCCCCCTAGCTACAATATTTCTCCCTAGCTACATTATTTCTCCCTAGCTATATTATTTCCCCCCAACCTATATTATTTCCCCCTAGCTATATTATTTACCCCCCAACCTATATTATTTCTCCCTAGCTACATTATTTCTCCCTAGCTACATTATTTCTCCCTAACTACATTATTTTCCCCTAGCTACATTATTTCCACCAAACCTATATTATTTCCCCCTAGCTACATTATTTCTCCCTAGCTATATTATTCCCCCAGCTATATTTCCCCCCCAACCTATATTATTTCCCCCTAGCTACATTATTTCTCCCCAACCTATATTATTTCCCCCTAGCTACATTATTTCACCCTAGCTACATTATTTCTCACTCGCTATATTATTTCCCCCAATCTACATTATTTCTCCCTAGCTATATTATTTCCCCCAACCTATATTATTTCCCCCTAGCTACATTATTTCTCCCTAGCTATATTATTTCCCCCCAACCTATATTATTTCCCCCTAGCTACAATATTTCTCCCTAGCTACATTATTTCTCCCTAGCTATATTATTTCCCCCCAACCTATATTATTTCCCCTAGCTATATTATTTACCTCCCAACCTACATTATTTCTCCCTAGCTATATTATTTCCCCCTAGCTACATTATTTCTCCCTAGCTATATTATTCCCCCAGCTATATTATCTCCCCCAACCTATATTATTTCCCCGTAGCTACATTATATCTCCCTAGCAATATTTCCCCTTAGCTATATTATTTTGCTCTACCTACATTATTTCTCCATAGCTACATTATATCTCTCTAGCTTTATTATTTCCCCCCCAACCTATATTATTTCCCCCTAGCTACATTATTTCTCCCTAGCTACATTATTTCTCCATAGCTATATTATTTCCCCCCAACCTATATTATTTCCCCTAGCTACATTATTTCTCCCTAGCTATATTATTTCCCCCCAACCTATATTATTTTCCCCTAGCTACATTATTTCTCCCTAGCTACATTATTTCTCCCTAGCTATATTATTTCCCACCAACCTAAATTATTTCCCCCTAGCTATATTATTTCCCCCCAACCTATATTATTTCCCCCTAGCACATTATTTCTCCCTAGCTACATTATTTCTCACCAGCTATATTATTTCCACCCCCCACCTATATTATTTCCCCCCTAGCTACATTACTTCTCCCTAGCTACATTATTTCTCCCTAGCTATATTATTTCCCCCCAACCTATATTATTTCCCCTAGCTATATTATTTCCCCCCCAAGCTATATTATTTCCCCCTAGCTACATTATTTCTCCCTAGCTACATTATTTCTCCCTAGCTACATTATTTCTCCCTAGTTACATATATTTCCTCCTAGCTACATTATTTCCACCCAACCTATATTATTTCCCCCTAGCTACATTATTTCTCCCTAGCTATATTATTTCCCCCCAACCTATATTATTTCCCCCTAGCTACAATATTTCTCCCTAGCTACATTATTTCTCCCTAGCTATATTATTTCCCCCAACCTATATTATTTCCCCCTAGCTATATTATTTACCCCCCAACCTATATTATTTCTCCCTAGCTACATTATTTCTCCCTAGCTACATTATTTCTCCCTAACTACATTATTTTCCCCTAGCTACATTATTTCCACCAAACCTATATTATTTCCCCCTAGCTACATTATTTCTCCCTAGCTATATTATTCCCCAGCTATATTTCCCCCCAACCTATATTATTTCCCCCTAGCTACATTATTTCTCCCCAACCTATATTATTTCCCCCTAGCTACATTATTTCACCCTAGCTACATTATTTCTCACTCGCTATATTATTTCCCCCCAATCTACATTATTTCTCCCTAGCTATATTATTTCCCCCAACCTATATTATTTCCCCCTAGCTACATTATTTCTCCCTAGCTATATTATTTCCCCCAACCTATATTATTTCCCCCCTAGCTACAATATTTCTCCCTAGCTACATTATTTCTCCCTAGCTATATTATTTCCCCCCAACCTATATTATTTCCCCCTAGCTATATTATTTACCCCCCAACCTACATTATTTCTCCCTAGCTATATTATTTCCCCCTAGCTACATTATTTCTCCCTAGCTATATTATTCCCCCAGCTATATTATCTCCCCCAACCTATATTATTTCCCCGTAGCTACATTATATCTCCCTAGCAATATTTCCCCTTAGCTATATTATTTTGCTCTACCTACATTATTTCTCCATAGCTACATTATATCTCTCTAGCTTTATTATTTCCCCCCAACCTATATTATTTCCCCCTAGCTACATTATTTCTCCCTAGCTACATTATTTCTCCATAGCTATATTATTTCCCCCAACCTATATTATTTCCCCCTAGCTACATTATTTCTCCCTAGCTATATTATTTCCCCCCCAACCTATATTATTTTCCCCTAGCTACATTATTTCTCCCTAGCTACATTATTTCTCCCTAGCTATATTATTTCCCACCAACCTAAATTATTTCCCCCTAGCTATATTATTTCCCCCCAACCTATATTATTTCCCCCTAGCACATTATTTCTCCCTAGCTACATTATTTCTCACCAGCTATATTATTTCCACCCCCCACCTATATTATTTCCCCCTAGCTACATTACTTCTCCCTAGCTACATTATTTCTCCCTAGCTATATTATTTCCCCCAACCTATATTATTTCCCCTAGCTATATTATTTCCCCCAAGCTATATTATTTCCCCCCTAGCTACATTATTTCTCCCTAGCTACATTATTTCTCCCTAGCTACATTATTTCTCCCTAGTTACATATATTTCCTCCTAGCTACATTATTTCCACCCAACCTATATTATTTCCCCCTAGCTACATTATTTCTCCCTAGCTATATTATTTCCCCCTAGCTATATTATTTCCCCCTAGCTACATTATTTCTCCCCAGCTACATTATTTTTCCCTAGCTATATTATTTCCCCCCCACCTATATTATTTTCCCCTAGCTACATTATTTCTCCCTAGCTACATTATTTCTCCCTAGCTATATTATTTCCCCCTACCTATATTATTTCCCCCTAGCTATATTATTTCCCCCCAACCTATATTATTTCCCCCTAGCACATTATTTCTCCCTAGCTACATTATTTCTCCCTAGCTATATTATTTCCCCCCCAACCTATATTATTTCCCCCTAGCTACATTACTTCTCCCTAGCTACATTATTTCTCCCCTAGCTATATTATTTCCCCCAACCTATATTATTTCCCCCTAGCTATATTATTTCCCCCCAACCTATATTATTTCCCCCTAGCTACATTATTTCTCCCTAGCTACATCATTTCTCCCTAGCTATATTATTTCCCCCCCAACCTATATTATTTCTCCCAAGCTATATTATTTCTCCCTAGCTATATTATTTCCCCCTACCTATATTATTTCTCCCTAGCTATATTATTTCCCCCCAACCTATATTATTTCCTCCTAGCTACATTATTTCCCCCTAGCTACATTATTTCTTCCTAGCTACATTATTTCTCCCTAGCTATATTATTTCCCCCAACCTATATTATTTCCCCCTAGCTACATTATTTCTCCCTAGCTATATTATTTCCCCCAACCTATATTATTTCTCCCTAGCTATATTATTTCTCCCTAGCTGTATTATTTCCCCCTACCAATATTATTTCTTCCTAGCAATATTATTTTCCACCCCAACCTATATTATTTCCACCAAACCTATATTATTTCCCCCTAGCTACATTATTTCTCCCTAGCTATATTATTCCCCCAGCTATATTTCCCCCCAACCTATATTATTTCCCCCCTAGCTACATTATTTCTCCCCAACCTATATTATTTCCCCCCTAGCTACATTATTTCACCCTAGCTACATTATTTCTCACTCGCTATATTATTTCCCCCAATCTACATTATTTCTCCCTAGCTATATTATTTCCCCCAACCTATATTATTTCCCCTAGCTACATTATTTCTCCCTAGCTATATTATTTCCCCAACCTATATTATTTCCCCTAGCTACAATATTTCTCCCTAGCTACATTATTTCTCCCTAGCTATATTATTTCCCCCAACCTATATTATTTCCCCCCTAGCTATATTATTTACCCCCAACCTACATTATTTCTCCCTAGCTATATTATTTCCCCCTAGCTACATTATTTCTCCCTAGCTATATTATTCCCTAGCTATATTATCTTCCCCAACCTATATTATTTCCCCCGTAGCTACATTATATCTCCCTAGCAATATTTCCCCCTTAGCTATATTATTTTGCTCTACCTACATTATTTCTCCATAGCTACATTATATCTCTCTAGCTTTATTATTTCCCCCCAACCTATATTATTTCCCCTAGCTACATTATTTCTCCCTAGCTACATTATTTCTCCATAGCTATATTATTTCCCCCCAACCTATATTATTTCCCCCTAGCTACATTATTTCTCCCTAGCTATATTATTTCCCCCCCTAACCTATATTATTTTCCCCTAGCTACATTATTTCTCCCTAGCTACATTATTTCTCCCTAGCTATATTATTTCCCACCAACCTAAATTATTTCCCCCTAGCTATATTATTTCCCCCAACCTATATTATTTCCCCCTAGCACATTATTTCTCCCTAGCTACATTATTTCTCACCAGCTATATTATTTCCACCCCCCACCTATATTATTTCCCCCTAGCTACATTACTTCTCCCTAGCTACATTATTTCTCCCTAGCTATATTATTTCCCCCAACCTATATTATTTCCCCCCTAGCTATATTATTTCCCCCCAAGCTATATTATTTCCCCTAGCTACATTATTTCTCCCTAGCTACATTATTTCTCCCTAGCTACATTATTTCTCCCTAGTTACATATATTTCCTCCTAGCTACATTATTTCCACCCAACCTATATTATTTTCCCCTAGCTACATTATTTCTCCCTAGCTATATTATTTCCCCCAACCTATATTATTTCCCCTAGCTACAATATTTCTCCCTAGCTACATTATTTCTCCCTAGCTATATTATTTCCCCCAACCTATATTATTTCCCCTAGCTATATTATTTTCCCCCAACCTATATTATTTCTCCTAGCTACATTATTTCTCCCTAGCTACATTATTTCTCCCTAACTACATTATTTTCCCCTAGCTACATTATTTCCCACCAAACCTATATTATTTCCCCCTAGCTACATTATTTCTCCCTAGCTACATTATTTCCCCTAGCTATATTTCCCCCAACCTATATTATTTCCCCCTAGCTACATTATTTCTCCCCGACCTATATTATTTCCCCCTAGCTACATTATTTCACCCTAGCTACATTATTTCTCACTTCGCTATATTATTTCCCCCAATCTACATTATTTCTCCCTAGCTATATTATTTCCCCCAACCTATATTATTTCCCCCCTAGCTACATTATTTCTCCCTAGCTATATTATTTCCCCCCAACCTATATTATTTCCCCCTAGCTACAATATTTCTCCCTAGCTACATTATTTCTCCCTAGCTATATTATTTCCCCCAACCTATATTATTTTCCCCCTAGCTATATTATTTCCCCCCCAACCTACATTATTTCTCCCTAGCTATATTATTTCCCCTAGCTACATTATTTCTCCCTAGCTATATTATTCCCCCAGCTATATTATCTCCCCCAACCTATATTATTTCCCCTAGCTACATTATATCTCCCTAGCATTATTTCCCCTTAGCTATATTATTTTGCTCTACCTACATTATTTCTCCATAGCTACATTATATCTCTCTAGCTTTATTATTTCCCCCCAACCTATATTATTTCCCCCTAGCTACATTATTTCTCCCTAGCTACATTATTTCTCCATAGCTATATTATTTCCCCCAACCTATATTATTTCCCCTAGCTACATTATTTCTCCCTAGCTATATTATTTCCCCCCAACCTATATTATTTTCCCCTAGCTACATTATTTCTCCCTAGCTACATTATTTCTCCCTAGCTATATTATTTCCCACCAACCTAAATTATTTCCCCTAGCTATATTATTTCCCCCAACCTATATTATTTTCCCCTAGCTACATTATTTCTCCCTAGCTACATTATTTCTCCCTAGCTATATTATTTCCCACCAACCTATATTATTTCCCCCTAGCTATATTATTTCCCCCAACCTATATTATTTCCCCTACCAATATTATTTCTTCCTAGCAATATTATTTTCCACCCCAACCTATATTATTTCCACCAAACCTATATTATTTCCCCCTAGCTACATTATTTCTCCCTAGCTATATTATTTCCCCAGCTATATTTCCCCCCAACCTATATTATTTCCCCTAGCTACATTATTTCTCCCCAACCTATATTATTTCCCCTAGCTACATTATTTCCCCCTAGCTACATTATTTCTCACTCGCTATATTATTTCCCCCAATCTACATTATTTCTCCCTAGCTATATTATTTCCCCCAACCTATATTATTTCCCCTAGCTACATTATTTCTCCCTAGCTATATTATTTCCCCCCAACCTATATTATTTCCCCCTAGCTACATTATTTCTCCCTAGCTACATTATTTCTCCTAGCTATATTATTTCCCCCAACCTATATTATTTCCCCCCTAGCTATATTATTTACCTCCCAACCTACATTATTTCTCCCTAGCTATATTATTTCCCCCTAGCTACATTATTTCTCCCTAGCTATATTATTTCCCCCAGCTATATTATTTCCCCAACCTATATTATTTCCCCCGTAGCTACATTATATCTCCCTAGCAATATTTCCCCTAGCTATATTATTTTGCCCTAGCTACATTATTTCTCCATAGCTACATTATTTCTCCCTAGCTTTATTATTTCCCCCAACCTATATTATTTCCCCTAGCTACATTATTTCTCCCTAGCTACATTATTTCTCCATAGCTATATTATTTCCCCCCAACCTATATTATTTCCCCCTAGCTACATTATTTCTCCCTAGCTATATTATTTCCCCCCTAACCTATATTATTTTCCCCTAGCTACATTATTTCTCCCTAGCTACATTATTTCTCCCTAGCTATATTATTTCCCACCAACCTAAATTATTTCCCCCTAGCTATATTATTTCCCCCCAACCTATATTATTTCCCCCTAGCACATTATTTCTCCCTAGCTACATTATTTCTCCCTAGCTATATTATTTCCCCCCCAACCTATATTATTTCCCCCTAGCTACATTACTTCTCCCTAGCTACATTATTTCTCACTAGCTATATTATTTCCCCCAACCTATATTATTTCCCCTAGCTATATTATTTCCCCCCAAGCTATATTATTTCCCCCTAGCTACATTATTTCTCCCTAGCTACATTATTTCTCCCTAGCTACATTATTTCTCCCTAGCTACATATATTTCCTCCTAGCTACATTATTTCCACCCAACCTATATTATTTCCCCCTAGCTACATTATTTCTCCCTAGCTATATTATTTCCCCCAACCTATATTATTTCCCCCCTAGCTACATTATTTCTCCCTAGCTACATTATTTCTCCCTAGCTATATTATTTCCCCCAACCTATATTATTTCCCCCTAGCTATATTATTTACCCCCAACCTATATTATTTCTCCCCTAGCTACATTATTTCTCCCTAGCTACATTATTTCTCCCTAACTACATTATTTCCCCCTAGCTACATTATTTCCCCTAAACCTATATTATTTCCCCCTAGCTACATTATTTCTCCCTAGCTATATTATTTCCCCCAGCTATATTTCCCCCAACCTATATTATTTCCCCTAGCTACATTATTTCTCCCCAACCTATATTATTTCCCCTAGCTACATTATTTCACCCTAGCTACATTATTTCTCACTGCTATATTATTTCCCCCAATCTACATTATTTCTCCCTAGCTATATTATTTCCCCCAACCTATATTATTTCCCCCTAGCTACATTATTTCTCCCTAGCTATATTATTTCCCCCAACCTATATTATTTCCCCCTAGCTACAATATTTCTCCCTAGCTACATTATTTCTCCCTAGCTATATTATTTCCCCCAACCTATATTATTTCCCCTAGCTATATTATTTTCCCCCAACCTACATTATTTCTCCCTAGCTATATTATTTCCCCCTAGCTACATTATTTCTCCCTAGCTATATTATTCCCCCAGCTATATTATTTCCCCAACCTATATTATTTCCCGTAGCTACATTATATCTCCTAGCAATATTTCCCTTAGCTATATTATTTGCTCTACCTACATTATTTCTCCATAGCTACATTATATCTCCCTAGCTTTATTATTTCCCCCCCAACCTATATTATTTCCCCCTAGCTACATTATTTCTCCCTAGCTACATTATTTCTCCATAGCTATATTATTTCCCCCAACCTATATTATTTCCCCCCTAGCTACATTATTTCTCCCTAGCTATATTATTTCCCCCCCAACCTATATTATTTTCCCCTAGCTACATTATTTCTCCCTAGCTACATTATTTCTCCCTAGCTATATTATTTCCCCCCAACCTAAATTATTTCCCCCTAGCTATATTATTTCCCCCAACCTATATTATTTCCCCCTAGCTACATTATTTCTCCCTAGCTACATTATTTCTCACCAGCTATATTATTTCCACCCCCACCTATATTATTTCCCCCCTAGCTACATTACTTCTCCCTAGCTACATTATTTCTCCCTAGCTATATTATTTCCCCCAACCTATATTATTTCCCCTAGCTATATTATTTCCCCCCAAGCTATATTATTTCCCCCTAGCTACATTATTTCTCCCTAGCTACATTATTTCTCCCTAGCTACATTATTTCTCCCTAGTTACATTATTTCCTCCTAGCTACATTATTTCCACCCAACCTATATTATTTCCCCTAGCTACATTATTTCTCCCTAGCTATATTATTTCCCCCTAGCTACATTATTTCTCCCTAGCTACATTATTTCTCCCTAGCTATATTATTTCCCCCCACCTATATTATTTTCCCCCTAGCTACATTATTTCTCCCCTAGCTACATTATTTCTCCCTAGCTATATTATTTCCCCCCTACCTATATTATTTCCCCTAGCTATATTATTTCCCCCAACCTATATTATTTCCCCTAGCACATTATTTCTCCCTAGCTACATTATTTCTCCCTAGCTATATTATTTCCCCCAACCTATATTATTTCCCCCTAGCTACATTACTTCTCCCTAGCTACATTATTTCTCCCTAGCTATATTATTTCCCCCAACCTATATTATTTCCCCCCTAGCTATATTATTTCCCCCAACCTATATTATTTCCCCTAGCTACATTATTTCTCCCTAGCTACATCATTTCTCCCTAGCTATATTATTTCCCCCAACCTATATTATTTCTCCCCTAGCTATATTATTTCTCCCTAGCTATATTATTTCCCCCTACCTATATTATTTCTCCCTAGCTACATTATTTCCCCCAACCTATATTATTTCCTCCTAGCTACATTATTTTCCCCCTAGCTACATTATTTCTCCCTAGCTACATTATTTCTCCCTAGCTATATTATTTCCCCCAACCTATATTATTTCCCCCTAGCTACATTATTTCTCCCTAGCTATATTATTTCCCCCAACCTATATTATTTCTCCCTAGCTATATTATTTCTCCCTAGCTGTATTATTTCCCCCTACCAACATTATTTCTTCCTAGCAATATTATTTTCCCCCCAACCTATATTATTTCCCCTAGGCTATATTATTTCCCCTAGCTACATTATTTCTCCCTAGCTACATTATTTCTCCTTAGCTATATTATTTCCCCCAACCTATATTATTTCCCCCTAGCTACATTATTTCTCCCTAGCTATATTATTTCCCCCAACCTATATTATTTCTCCCTAGCTACATTATTTCTCCCTCGCTATATTATTTCCCCCCATCTACATTATTTCTACCTAGCTATATTATTTCCCCCAACCTATATTATTTCCCCTAGCTACATTATTTCTCCCTAGCTATATTATTTCCCCCAACCTATATTATTTCCCCCTAGCTACATTATTTCTCCCTAGCTACATTATTTCTCCCTTGCTATATTATTTCCCCCAATCTATATTATTTCCCCTAGCTATGTTATTTACCCCCAACCTATATTATTTCTCCCTAGCTACATTATTTCTCCCAAGCTACATTATTTCTCCCTAGCTATATTATTTCCCCCCAACCTATATTATTTTCCCCTAGCTACATTATTTCTCCCTAGCTATATTATTTCCCCCCAACCTATATTATTTCCCCCCTAGCTACATTATTTCTCCCTAGCTACATTATTTCTCCCTAGCTATATTATTTCCCCCAACCTATATTATTTCCCCCTAGCTATATTATTTCCCCCCCAACCTATATTATTTCTCCCTAGCTACATTATTTCTCCCTAGCTACATTATTTCTCCCTAACTACATTATTTTCCCCTAGCTACATTATTTCCACCCAACCTATATTATTTCCCCTAGCTACATTATTTCTCCCTAGCTACATTATTTCTCCCTAGCTATATTATTTCCCCCAACCTATATTATTTCCCCTAGCTACATTATTTTTCCCTAGCTATATTATTTCCCCCCAACCTATATTATTTCCCCCCTAGCTACATTATTTCTCCCTAGCTACATTATTTCTCCCTAGCTATATTATTTCCCCCCAACCTAAATTATTTCCCCCTAGCTATATTATTTCCCCCAACCTATATTATTTCCCCCTAGCTACATTATTTCTCCCTAGCTACATTATTTCTCCCTAGCTATATTATTTCCCCCCAACCTATATTATTTCCCCCTAGCTACATTATTTCTCCCTAGCTACATTATTTCTCCCTAGCTATATTATTTCCCCCAATCTATATTATTTCCCCCTAGCTATATTATTTACCCCCCAACCTATATTATTTACCCTAGCTACATTATTTCTCCCTAGCTACATTATTTCTCCCCAGCTATATTATTTCCCCCAGCTATATTATTTCCCCCCTAGCTACATTATTTCCTCCCTAGCTATATTATTTCCCCCAACCTATATTATTTCCCCTAGCTACATTATTTCTCCCTAGCTATATTATTTCCCCCTAGCTATATTATTTCCCCCCTAGCTACATTATTTCTCCCTAGCTACATTATTTCTCCCTAGCTATATTATTTCCCCCCAGCTATATTATTTCCCCTAGCTACATTATTTCTCCCTAGCTATATTATTTCCCCCTAGCTATATTATTTCCCCTAGCTATATTATTTCCCCCTAGCTACATTATTTCTCCCTAGCTATATTATTTCCCCCAACCTATATTATTTCCCCTAGCTACATTATTTCTCCCTAAGCTATATTATTTCTCCCTAGCTATATTATTTCCCCCCTAGCTACATTATTTCCCCCTAGCTATATTATTTCCCCCAACCTATATTATTTCCCCCTAGCTACATTATTTCTCCCTAGCTACATTATTTCTCCCTAGCTATATTGTTTCCCCCAACCTATATTATTTCCCCTAGCTACATTATTTCTCCCTAGCTACATTATTTCTCCCTAGCTATATTATTTCCCCCCAACCTATATTATTTCCCCTAGCTATATTATTTCCCCCCAACCTATATTATTTCCCCTAGCTACATTATTTCTCCCTAGCTATATTATTTCTCCCTAGCTACATTATTTCTCCCTAGCTACATTATTTCTCCCTAGCTATATTATTTCCCCCTAGCTACATTATTTCTCCCTAGCTACATTATTTCTCCCTAGCTATATTATTTCCCCCAACCTATATTATTTCCCCTTGCTACATTATTTTTCCCTAGCTATATTATTTCCCCCCAACCTATATTATTTCCCCTAGCTACATTATTTCTCCCTAGCTACATTATTTCTCCCTAGCTATATTATTTCCCCCTAGCTATATTATTTCCCCCTAGCTATATTATTTCCCCCCAACCTATATTATTTCCCCTAGCTACATTATTTCTCCCTAGCTACATTATTTCTCCCTAGCTATATTATTTCCCCCCAACCTATATTATTTCCCCCTAGCTACATTATTTCTCCCTAGCTACATTATTTCTCCCTAGCTATATTATTTCCCCCAACCTATATTATTTCCCCCTAGCTATATTATTTCCCCCCAACCTATATTATTTCCCCCTAGCTATATTATTTCCCCCAACATATATTATTTCTCCCTAGCTACATTATTTCTCCCAAGCTACATTATTTCTCCCTAGCTATATTATTTCCCCCTAGCTACATTATTTCTCCCTAGCTACATTATTTCTCCATAGCTATATTATTTCCCCCAACCTATATTATTTCCCGCTTGCTACATTATTTTTCCCTAGCTATATTATTTCCCCCCACCTATATTATTTTCCCCTAGCTACATTATTTCTCCCTAGCTACATTATTTCTCCCTAGCTATATTATTTCCCCCTACCTATATTATTTCCCCCTAGCTATATTATTTCCCCCCAACCTATATTATTTCCCCCTAGCTACATTATTTCTCCCTAGCTACATTATTTCTCCCTAGCTATATTATTTCCCCCCAACCTATATTATTTCCCCCTAGCTACATTATTTCTCCCTAGCTACATTATTTCTCCCTAGCTATATTATTTTCCCCAACCTATATTATTTCCCCTAGCTATATTATTTCCCCAACCTATATTATTTCCCCTAGCTATATTATTTCCCCCAACCTATATTATTTCTCCCCAGCTACATTATTTCTCCCTAGCTACATTATTTCTCCCTAGCTACATTATTTCTCCCTAGCTACATTATTTCTCCCTAGCTACATTATTTCCCCCTAGCTACATTATTTCTCCCTAGCTATATTATTTCCCCCAGCTATATTATTTCCCCCTAGCTACATTATTTCTCCCTAGCTACATTATTTCTCCCTAGCTATATTATTTTACCAACCTATATTATTTCTCCCTAGCTATATTATTTCTCCCTAGCTATATTATTTCCCCCCTAGCTACATTATTTCTCCTAAGCTACATTATTTCTCCCTAGCTATATTATTTCCCCCAACCTATATTATTTCCCCTAGCTACATTATTTCTCCCTAGCTACATTATTTCCCCCTAGCTATATTATTTCCCCCTACCTATATTATTTCCCCTAGCTATATTATTTCCCCCAAGCTATATTATTTCTCCCTAGCTACATTATTTCCCCCTAGCTATATTATTTCCCCCCTAGCTATATTATTTCCCCTAGCCACATTATTTCCCCTAGCTACATTATTTCTCCCTAGCTATATTATTTCCCCCAACCTATATTATTTCCCCTAGCTACATTATTTCTCCCTAGCTACATTATTTCTCCCTAGCTATATTATTTCCCCCAACCTATATTATTTCCCCTAGCTATATTATTTCCCCAACCTTATTATTTCCCTAGCTATATTATTTCCCCAGCTATATTATTTCTCCCTAGCTACATTATTTCTCCCTAGCTACATTATTTCCCCCTAGCTACATTATTTCTCCCTAGCTATATTATTTCCCCCAACCTATATTATTTCCCCCTAGCTACATTATTTCTCCCTAGCTATATTATTTCCCCCCAGCTTTTTTATTTCCCCTAGCTACATTATTTCTCCCTAGCTACATTATTTCTCCCTAGCTATATTATTTCCCCCAACCTATATTATTTCCCCTAGCTATATTATTTCCCCCAACCTATATTATTTCCCCTAGCACATTATTTCTCCCTAGCTACATTATTTCTCCCTAGCTATATTATTTCCCCCAACCTATATTATTTCCCCCTAGCTACATTATTTCTCCCTAGCTACATTATTTCTCCCTAGCTATATTATTTCCCCCAACCTATATTATTTCCCCCTAGCTACATTATTTCTCCCTAGCTACATTATTTCTCCCTAGCTATATTATTTCCCCCCAACCTATATTATTTCCCCCTAGCTATATTATTTCCCCCAACCTATATTATTTCTCCCTAGCTACATTATTTCTCCCTAGCTATATTATTTCTCCCTAGCTACATTATTTCTCCCTAGCTACATTATTTCTCCCTAACTACATTATTTTCCCCTAGCTACATTATTTCCCCCCAACCTATATTATTTCCCCCTAGCTACATTATTTCTCCCTAGCTATATTATTTCCCCCAGCTATATTATTTCCCCCAGCTACATTATTTCTCCCTAGCTACATTATTTCTCCCTAGCTATATTATTTCCCCCCCTACCTATATTATTTCCCCTAGCTATATTATTTCCCCCAACCTATATTATTTCCCCTAGCTACATTATTTCTCCCTAGCTACATTATTTCTCCCTAGCTATATTATTTCCCCCAACCTATATTATTTCCCCCTAGCTACATTATTTCTCCCTAGCTACATTATTTCTCCCTAGCTATATTATTTCCCCCAACCTATATTATTTCCCCTAGCTATATTATTTCCCCCAACCTATATTATTTCCCTAGCTACATTATTTCCCCTAGCTATATTATTTCTCCCTAGCTACATTATTTCTCCCTAGCTACATTATTTCTCCCTAGCTACATTATTTCTCCCTAGCTACATTATTTCCCCCAAGCTATATTATTTCCCCTAGCTACATTATTTCCCCCTAGCTATATTATTTCCCCTAGCTATATTATTTTCCCCTAGCTATATTATTTCCCCTAGCTACATTATTTCTCCCTAGCTACATTATTTCTCCCTAGCTATATTATTTCCCCCAACCTATATTATTTCCCCTAGCTACATTATTTCTCCCTAGCTACATTATTTCTCCCTAGCTATATTATTTCCCCCAACCTATATTATTTCCCCTAGCTATATTATTTCTCCCCAACCTATATTATTTCCCCTAGCTATATTATTTCCCCCAACCTATATTATTTCTCCCTAGCTACATTATTTCTCCCTAGCTACATTATTTCTCCCTAGCTATATTATTTCCCCTAGCTATATTATTTCCCCCCAACCTATATTATTTCCCCTAGCTACATTATTTCTCCCTAGCTATATTATTTCCCCCAGCCTATATTATTTCCCCCTACCTACATTATTTCTCCCTAGCTACATTATTTCTTCCTAGCTATATTGTTTCCCCCAACCTATATTATTTCCCCTAGCTATATTATTTCCCCCAACCTATATTATTTCCCCCTAGCTACATTATTTCTCCCTAGCTACATTATTTCTCCCTAGCTATATTATTTCCCCCCCAACCTATATTATTTCCCCTAGCTACATTATTTCTCCCTAGCTACATTATTTCTCCCTAGCTATATTATTTCCCCCAACCTATATTATTTCCCCTAGCTATATTATTTCCCCCAACCTATATTATTTCCCTAGCTACATTATTTCCCCTAGCATACATTATTTCTCCCTAGCTACATTATTTCTCCCTAGCTACATTATTTCTCCCTAGCTACATTATTTCCCCCTAGCTATATTATTTTCCACCCCAACCTATATTATTTCCCCCTAGCTACATTATTTCTCCCTAGCTATATTATTTCCCCCAGCTATATTATTTCCCCCTAGCTACATTATTTCTCCCTAGCTACATTATTTCTCCCTAGCTATATTATTTCCCCCCAACCTATATTATTTCCCCTAGCTACATTATTTCTCCCTAGCTATATTATTTCCCCCAACCTATATTATTTCCCCCTAGCTACATTATTTCTCCCTAGCTACATTATTTCTCCCTAGCTATATTATTTCCCCCAATCTATATTATTTCCCCTAGCTATGTTATTTCCCCCCAACCTATATTATTTCTCCCTAGCTACATTATTTCTCCCTAGCTACATTATTTCTGCCTAGCTACATTATTTCCCCCTAGCTACATTATTTCTCCCTAGCTATATTATTTCCCCCAGCTATATTATTTCCCCCTAGCTACATTATTTCTCCCTAGCTACATTATTTCTCCCTAGCTATATTATTTCCCCCCAACCTATATTATTTCACCCTAGCTACATTATTTCTCCCTAGCTACATTATTTCTCCCTAGCTATATTATTTCCCCCAACCTATATTATTTCCCCCTAGCTACATTATTTCTCCCTAGCTACATTATTTCTCCCTAGCTATATTATTTCCCCCAATCTATATTATTTCCCCCTAGCTATATTATTTCCCCCAACCTACATTATTTCTCCCTAGCTACATTATTTCTCCCTAGCTATATTATTTCCCCAACCTACATTATTTCCCCTAGCTACATTATTTCTCCCTAGCTATATTATTTCCCCCAACCTATATTATTTCCCCTAGCTACATTATTTCTCCCTAGCTACATTATTTCTCCCTAGCTATATTATTTCCCCCCAACCTATATTATTTCCCCTAGCTATGTTATTTACCCCCAACCTATATTATTTCTCCCTAGCTACATTATTTCTCCCTAGCTACATTATTTCTCCCTAGCTACATTATTTTCCCCTAGCTACATTATTTCCCCCAACCTATATTATTTCCCCCTAGCTACATTATTTCCCCTAGCTATATTATTTCCCTAGCTATATTATTTCTCCCTAGCTACATTATTTCTCCCTAGCTATATTATTTCCCCCCAACCTATATTATTTCCCCTAGCTACATTATTTCTCCCTAGCTATATTATTTCCCCTAGCTACATTATTTCCCCCTAAGCTACATTATTTCTCCCTAGCTATATTATTTCCCCCAACCTATATTATTTCCCCTAGCTATATTATTTCCCCCCAACCTATATTATTTCTCCCTAGCTACATTATTTCTCCCTAGCTACATTATTTCTCCCTAGCTACATTATTTCTCCCCTAGCTATATTATTTCCCCCAACCTATATTATTTCCCCCTAGCTACATTATTTCTCCCTAGCTATATTATTTCCCCAGCTATATTATTTCCCCTAGCTACATTATTTCTCCCTAGCTACATTATTTCTCCCTAGCTATATTATTTCCCCCAACCTATATTATTTCCCCTAGCTACATTATTTCCCTAGCTACATTATTTCTCCCTAGCTATATTATTTCCCCTAGCTACATTATTTCTCCCTAGCTATATTATTTTCCCCTAGCTATATTATTTCCCCCCAACCTATATTATTTCCCCCGTAGCTACATTATTTCTCCCTAGCTATATTATTTCTCCCTAGCTATATTATTTCTCCTAGCTACATTATTTCTCCCTAGCTATATTATTTCCCCCAACCTATATTATTTCCCCTAGCTACATTATTTCTCCCTAGCTACATTATTTCTCCCTAGCTATATTATTTCCCCCAACCTATATTATTTCCCCCTAGCTACATTATTTCTCCCTAGCTATATTATTTCCCCCAACCTATATTATTTTCCCCTAGCTACATTATTTCTCCCTAGCTACATTATTTCTCCCTAGCTATATTATTTCCCCCCAACCTATATTATTTCCCCCTAGCTATATTATTTCCCCCCAACCTATATTATTTCCCCCTAGCTACATTATTTCTCCCTAGCTACATTATTTCTCCCTAGCTATATTATTTCCCCCACCTATATTATTTCCCCTAGCTACATTATTTCTCCCTAGCTACATTATTTCTCCCTAGCTATATTATTTCCCCCAACCTATATTATTTCCCTAGCTATATTATTTCCCCCAACCTATATTATTTCCCCTAGCTACATTATTTCTCCCTAGCTACATTATTTCTCCCTAGCTACATTATTTCTCCCTAGCTACATTATTTCCCCTAGCTATATTATTTCCACCCAACCTATATTATTTCCCCTAGCTACATTATTTCTCCCTAGCTATATTATTTCCCCCTAGCTATATTATTTCCCCTAGCTACATTATTTCTCCTAGCTACATTATTTCTCCCTAGCTATATTATTTCCCCCAACCTATATTATTTCCCCTAGCTACATTATTTCTCCCTAGCTACATTATTTCTCCCTAGCTATATTATTTCCCCCAACCTATATTATTTCCCCTAGCTATATTATTTCCCCCTAGCTACATTATTTCTCCCTAGCTACATTATTTCTCCTTAGCTATATTATTTCCCCCCAACCTATATTATTTCCCCCTAGCTACATTATTTCTCCCTAGCTATATTATTTCCCCCAGCTATATTATTTCCCCTAGCTACATTATTTCTCCCTAGCTACATTATTTCTCCCTAGCTATATTATTTCCCCCCAACCTATATTATTTCCCCCTAGCTACATTATTTCTCCCTAGCTACATTATTTCTCCCTAGCTATATTATTTCCCCCCAACCTATATTATTTCCCCCTAGCTACATTATTTCTCCCTAGCTACATTATTTCTCCCCTAGCTACATTATTTCCCCTAACCTATATTATTTCCCCTAGCTATATTATTTCCCCCAACCTATATTATTTCCCCCTAGCTATATTATTTCCCCTAGCTATATTATTTCCCCAAGCTATATTATTTCCCCTAGCTACATTATTTCTCCCTAGCTACATTATTTCTCCTAGCTATATTATTTCCCCCAAGCTATATTATTTCCCCCCTAGCTACATTATTTCTCCCTAGCTATATTATTTCCCCCAAGCTATATTATTTCCCCTAGCTACATTATTTCTCCCTAGCTACATTATTTCTCCCTAGCTATATTATTTCCCCTAACCTATATTATTTCCCCTAGCTATATTATTTCCCCCCCAACCTATATTATTTCCCCCTAGCTACATTATTTCTCCCTAGCTACATTATTTCTCCCTAGCTATATTATTTCCCCCAACCTATATTATTTCCCCTAGCTACATTATTTCTCCCTAGCTACATTATTTCTCCCTAGCTATATTATTTCCCCCAACCTATATTATTTCCCCTAGCTATATTATTTCCCCCTAGCCTACATTATTTCTCCTAGCTATATTATTTCCCCCAACCTATATTATTTCTCCCTAGCTACATTATTTCTCCCTAGCTACATTATTTCTCCCTAGCTACATTATTTCTCCCTAGCTACATTATTTCCCCCTAGCTATATTATTTCCCCCAGCTATATTATTTCCCCCCTAGCTACATTATTTCTCCTAGCTATTATTTCCCCAATCTATATTATTTCTCCCTAGCTATATTATTTCCCCCCAACCTATATTATTTCTCCCTAGCTACATTATTTCCCTAGCTACATTATTTCTCCCTAGCTACATTATTTCCCCCTAGCTACATTATTTCTCCCTAGCTATATTATTTCCCCCAGCTATATTATTTCCCCCTAGCTACATTATTTCTCCCTAGCTACATTATTTCTCCCTAGCTATATTATTTCCCCCAACCTATATTATTTCCCCTAGCTACATTATTTCTCCCTAGCTACATTATTTCTCCCTAGCTATATATTATTTCCCCCCAACCTATATTATTTCCCCCTAGCTACATTATTTCTCCCTAGCTATATTATTTCCCCCCAACCTATATTATTTCCCCCAAGCTATATTATTTCCCACCAAACCTATATTATTTCCCATAGCTATTATTTCTCCCTAGCTACATTATTTCCCCTAGCTACATTATTTCTCCCTAGCTATATTATTTCCCCCCCAACCTATATTATTTCCCCCTAGCTACATTATTTCTCCCTAGCTATATTATTTCCCCCTAGCTATATTATTTCCCCCTAGCTACATTATTTCTCCCTAGCTATATTATTTCCCCCTAACCTATATTATTTCCCCCTAGCTATATTATTTCCCCTAGCTACATTATTTCTCCTTAGCTACATTATTTCTCCCTAGCTATATTATTTCCCTAACTACATTATTTCTCCCTAGCTACATTATTTCCCCTAGCTATATTATTTCCCCCTAGCTACATTATTTCTCCCTAGCTATATTATTTCCCCAACCTATATTATTTCCCCCTAGCTACATTATTTCTCCCTAGCTACATTATTTCTCCCTAGCTATATTATTTCCCCCCAACCTATATTATTTCCCCCTAGCTATATTATTTTCCCCCAACCTATATTATTTCTCCCTAGCTACATTATTTCTCCCTAGCTACATTATTTCTCCCTAGCTACATTATTTCCCCTAGCTATATTATTTCCCCCAAGCTATATTATTTCCCCTAGCTACATTATTTCTCCCTAGCTATATTATTTCCCCCGCTACATTATTTCCCCTAGCTATTATTTTCCTAGCTATATTATTTCTCCCTAGCTATATTATTTCCCCCTAGCTACATTATTTCTCCTAGCTATTATTTCTCCCTAGCTATATTATTTCCCCTACCTATATTATTTCCCCCTAGCTACATTATTTCTCCCTAGCTATATTTTCCCCTTAGCTATATTATTTCCCCCAACCTACATTATTTCTCCCTAGCTACATTATTTCTCTAGCTATATTATTTCCCCCAACCTATATTATTTCCCCTAGCTACATTATTTCTCCCTAGCTACATTATTTCTCCCTAGCTATATTATTTCCCCCAACCTATATTATTTCCCCCCTAGCTACATTATTTCTCCCTAGCTATATTATTTCCCCCAACCTATATTATTTCCCCTAGCTACATTATTTCTCCCTAGCTACATTATTTCTCCCTAGCTATATTATTTCCCCCAACCTATATTATTTCCCCTAGCTATATTATTTCCCCCAACCTATATTATTTCCCCTAGCTACATTATTTCTCCCTAGCTACATTATTTCTCCCTAGCTATATTATTTCCCCCCAACCTATATTATTTCCCCCTAGCTACATTATTTCTCCCTAGCTACATTATTTCTCCCTAGCTATATTATTTCCCCCAACCTATATTATTTCCCCTAGCTATATTATTTCCCCCAACCTATATTATTTCTCCCTAGCTACATTATTTCTCCCTAGCTACATTATTTCTCCCTAGCTACATTATTTCCCCCCTAGCTACATTATTTCTCCTAGCTACATTATTTCCCCTAGCTACATTATTTCTCCTAGCTACATTATTTCCCTAGCTACATTATTTCCCCTAGCTATATTATTTCCCCCTAGCTACATTATTTCTCCCTAGCTACATTATTTCTCCCTAGCTATATTATTTCCCCCAACCTATATTATTTCCCCTAGCTACATTATTTCTCCCTAGCTACATTATTTCTCCCTAGCTATATTATTTCCCCCAACCTATATTATTTCCCCCTAGCTACATTATTTCCCCCTAGCTACATTATTTCTCCTAGCTATATTATTTCTCCCTAGCTATATTATTTCCCCCAACCTATATTATTTCCCTAGCTACATTATTTCTCCCTAGCTATATTATTTCCCCTAGCTATATTATTTCCCCCTAGCTACATTATTTCTCCCTAGCTACATTATTTCTCCCTAGCTATATTATTTCCCCCAACCTATATTATTTCCCCTAGCTATATTATTTCCCCCAACCTATATTATTTCCCCTAGCTACATTATTTCCCCTAGCTACATTATTTCTCCCTAGCTATATTATTTCCCCCAACCTATATTATTTCCCCTAGCTACATTATTTCTCCCTAGCTACATTATTTCTCCCTAGCTATATTATTTCCCCCTATTTCCCTAGCTATATTATTTCCCCTAAGCTATATTATTTCCCCTAGCTATATTATTTACCCCCAACCTATATTATTTCCCCCTAGCTACATTATTTCTCCCTAGCTACATTATTTCTCCCTAGCTACATTATTTCCCCTAGCTATATTATTTCCCCCAACCTATATTATTTCCCCTAGCTACATTATTTCTCCCTAGCTATATTATTTCCCCTAGCTATATTATTTCCCCCTAGCTACATTATTTCTCCCTAGCTACATTATTTCTCCCTAGCTATATTATTTTCCCCAACCTATATTATTTCCCCCTAGCTATATTATTTCCCCCCCAACCTATATTATTTCCCCCTAGCTACATTATTTCTCCCTAGCTACATTATTTCTCCCTAGCTATATTATTTCCCCCCAACCTATATTATTTCCCCCTAGCTACATTATTTCTCCCTAGCTACATTATTTCTCCTTAGCTATATTATTTCCCCAACCTATATTATTTCCCCTAGCTATATTATTTTCCCCAAGCTATATTATTTCTCCCTAGCTATTATTTCCCCTAAGCTACATTATTTCTCCCTAGCTACATTATTTCTCCTAGCTATATTATTTCCCCCTAGCTACATTATTTCTCCCTAGCTATATTATTTCCCCCAACCTATATTATTTCCCCTAGCTACATTATTTCTCCCTAGCTATATTATTTCCCCTAGCTATATTATTTCCCCTAGCTACATTATTTCTCCCTAGCTACATTATTTCTCCCTAGCTATATTATTTCCCCCCAACCTATATTATTTCCCCTAGCTACATTATTTCTCCCTAGCTACATTATTTCTCCCTAGCTATATTATTTCCCCCCAGCTATATTATTTCCCCTAGCTATATTATTTCCCCCAGCTATATTATTTCCCCCTAGCTACATTATTTCTCCCTAGCTACATTATTTCTCCCTAGCTATATTATTTCCCCCCAACCTATATTATTTCCCCTAGCTATATTATTTCCCCCAACCTATATTATTTCTCCCTAGCTACATTATTTCCCCTAGCTACATTATTTCTCCCTAGCTATTATTTCCCCCCAGCTACATTATTTCTCCCTAGCTATATTATTTCCCCTAGCTATATTATTTCCCCCAGCTACATTATTTCTCCCTAGCTACATTATTTCTCCCTAGCTATATTATTTCCCCCAACCTATATTATTTCCCCTAGCTATATTATTTCTCCCTAGCTACATTATTTCTCCCTAGCTATATTATTTCCCCCCCAACCTATATTATTTCCCCCTAGCTACATTATTTCTCCCTAGCTACATTATTTCTCCCTAGCTATATTATTTCCCCCAATCTATATTATTTCCCCCTAGCTATATTATTTACCCCCAACCTATATTATTTCTCCCTAGCTACATTATTTCTCCCTAGCTACATTATTTCTCCCTAGCTACATTATTTCCCCCTAGCTACATTATTTCTCCCTAGCTATATTATTTCCCCCAGCTATATTATTTCCCCCTAGCTACATTATTTCTCCCTAGCTACATTATTTCTCCCTAGCTATATTATTTCCCCCCCAACCTATATTATTTCCCCCTAGCTACATTATTTCTCCCTAGCTACATTATTTCTCCCTAGCTATATTATTTCCCCCAACCTATATTATTTCCCCCTAGCTATATTATTTCTCCCTAGCTATATTATTTCCCCCTAGCTACATTATTTCTCCCTAGCTACATTATTTCTCCCTAGCTATATTATTTCCCCCAACCTATATTATTTCCCCCTAGCTACATTATTTCTCCCTAGCTATATTATTTCCCCCAACCTATATTATTTCCCCCTAGCTACATTATTTCTCCCTAGCTATATTATTTCCCCCAACCTATATTATTTCTCCCTAGCTACATTATTTCTCCCGAGCTACATTATTTCCCCCTAGCTACATTATTTCTCCCTAGCTATATTATTTCCCCCAGCTACATTATTTCTCCCTTTCTATATTATTTCTCCCTAGCTATATTATTTCCCCCCAACCTATATTATTTCCCCCTAGCTATATTATTTCTCCCTAGCTATATTATTTCTCCCTAGCTATATTATTTCCCCCCAATCTATATTATTTCCCCTAGCTATGTTATTTACCCCCCAACCTATATTATTTCTCCCTAACTACATTATTTCTCCCTAGCTACATTATTTCTCCCTAGCTACATTATTTCCCCCTAGCTACATTATTTCTCCCTAGCTATATTATTTCCCCCAGCTATATTATTTCCCCCTAGCTACATTATTTCCCTAGCTACATTATTTCTCCCTAGCTATATTATTTCCCCCCAACCTATATTATTTCTCCCTAGCTGTATTATTTCTCCTAGCTATATTATTTCCCCCTAGCTATATTATTTCCCCCTAGCTATATTATTTCTCCCTAAGCTATATTATTTCCCCCTAGCTATATTATTTCCCCTAGCTACATTATTTCTCCCTAGCTACATTATTTCCCCCTAGCTATATTATTTCCCCAACCTATATTATTTCCCCTAGCTACATTATTTCTCCCTAGCTATATTATTTCCCCCAACCTATATTATTTCCCCTAGCTATATTATTTCCCCCCAACCTATATTATTTCCCCCTAGCTACATTATTTCTCCCTAGCTACATTATTTCTCCCTAGCTATATTATTTCCCCCCCAACCTATATTATTTCCCCTAGCTACATTATTTCTCCCTAGCTACATTATTTCTCCCTAGCTATATTATTTCCCCCAATCTATATTATTTCCCCCTAGCTATATTATTTCCCCCAACCTATATTATTTCCCCCTAGCTACATTATTTCCCCCTAGCTACATTATTTCTCCCTAGCTACATTATTTCCCCCCTAGCTATATTATTTCCCCCAAGCTATATTATTTCCCCCTAGCTACATTATTTCTCCCTAGCTATTATTTCCCCTAGCTATATTATTTCCCCTAGCTATATTATTTCTCCCTAGCTACATTATTTCTCCCTAGCTATATTATTTCCCCCAGCCTATATTATTTCCCCTAGCTACATTATTTCTCCCTAGCTACATTATTTCTCCCTAGCTATATTATTTCCCCCAACCTATATTATTTCCCCCTAGCTACATTATTTCTCCCTAGCTATATTATTTCCCCCAACCTATATTATTTCCCCCTAGCTACATTATTTCTCCCTAGCTACATTATTTCTCCCTAGCTATATTATTTCCCCCAATCTACATTATCTCTCCCTAGCTATATTATTTCCCCCAACCTATATTATTTCCCCTAGCTACATTATTTCTCCCTAGCTACATTATTTCTCCCTAGCTATATTATTTCCCCCAACCTATATTATTTCCCCTAGCTACATTATTTCCCCTAGCTACATTATTTCTCCCTAGCTACATTATTTCTCCCTAGCTATATTATTTCCCCCAACCTATATTATTTCCCCCTTGCTACATTATTTCTCCCTAGCTATATTATTTCCCCCCAACCTATATTATTTCCCCTAGCTACATTATTTCCCCCTAGCTACATTATTTCTCCCTAGCTATATTATTTCCCCTGACCTATATTATTTCCCCTAGCTATATTATTTCCCCCAACCTATATTATTTCCCCCTAGCTACATTATTTCTCCCTAGCTACATTATTTCTCCTTAGCTATATTATTTCCCCCAACCTATATTATTTCCCCTAGCTACATTATTTCTCCCTAGCTACATTATTTCTCCCTAGCTATATTATTTCCCCCCAGCCTATATTATTTCCCCCTAGCTATATTATTTCCCCCAACCTATATTATTTCCCCCTAGCTACATTATTTCTCCCTAGCTACATTATTTCTCCCTAGCTATATTATTTCCCCCCAACCTATATTATTTCTCCCTAGCTGTATTATTTCTCCCTAGCTATATTATTTCCCCTACCTATATTATTTCTCCCTAGCTATATTATTTCCCCTAGCCTATATTATTTCCCCTAGCTATATTATTTCCCCTAGCTACATTATTTCTCCCTAGCTACATTATTTCTCCCTAGCTATATTATTTCCCCCCCAACCTATATTATTTCCCCCTAGCTACATTATTTCTCCCTAGCTATATTATTTCCCCCAACCTATATTATTTCCCCCTAGCTACATTATTTCTCCCTAGCTACATTATTTCTCCCTAGCTATATTATTTCCCCCTAGCTACATTATTTCTCCCTAGCTATATTATTTCCCCCAACCTATATTATTTCCCCTAGCTATATTATTTCTCCTTAGCTATATTATTTCCCCCCAATCTATATTATTTCCCCTAGCTATATTATTTCCCCCAACCTATATTATTTCTCCCTAGCTACATTATTTCTCCCTAGCTACATTATTTCTCCCCTAGCTACATTATTTCCCCTAGCTATATTATTTCCCCCTAACCTATATTATTTCCCCTAGCTACATTATTTCTCCCTAGCTATATTATTTCCCCAGCTATATTATTTCCCCCTAGCTACATTATTTCTCCCTAGCTACATTATTTCTCCCTAGCTATATTATTTCCCCCAACCTATATTATTTCCCCCTAGCTACATTATTTCTCCCCTAGCTACATTATTTCTCCCTAGCTATATTATTTCCCCCAACCTATATTATTTCCCCCTAGCTATATTATTTCTCCCAAACCTATATTATTTCCCCCCTAGCTACATTATTTCTCCCTAGCTACATTATTTCTCCCTAGCCTATATTATTTCCCCCTAGCTACATTATTTCTCCCTAGCTACATTATTTCTCCCTAGCTATATTATTTCCCCCCAACCTATATTATTTCCCCTAGCTACATTATTTCTCCCTAGCTACATTATTTCTCCCTAGCTATATTATTTCCCCCAAGCTATATTATTTCCCCTAGCTATATTATTTCCCCCAACCTATATTATTTCTCCCTAGCTACATTATTTCTCCCCTAGCTACATTATTTCTCCCTAGCTACATTATTTCCCCTAGCTACATTATTTCTCCCTAGCTATATTATTTCCCAACCTATATTATTTCCCCTAGCTACATTATTTCTCCTAGCTACTTATTTCTCCCTAGCTATATTATTTCCCCCCAAGCTATATTATTTCCCCCTAGCTACATTATTTCTCCCTAGCTACATTATTTCTCCCTAGCTATATTATTTCCCCCAACCTATATTATTTCCCCCTAGCTACATTATTTCTCCCTAGCTACATTATTTCTCCCTAGCTATATTATTTCCCCCAATCTATATTATTTCCCCTAGCTATATTATTTACCCCCCAACCTATATTATTTCTCCCTAGCTACATTATTTCTCCCTAGCTACATTATTTCTCCCTAGCTACATTATTTCCCCCTAGCTACATTATTTCTCCCTAGCTATATTATTTCCCCCAGCTATATTATTTCCCCCTAGCTACATTATTTCTCCCTAGCTACATTATTTCTCCCTAGCTATATTATTTCCCCCCCAACCTATATTATTTCCCCCTAGCTACATTATTTCTCCCTAGCTACATTATTTCTCCCTAGCTATATTATTTCCCCCAACCTATATTATTTCCCCCTAGCTATATTATTTTCCACCCCAACCTATATTATTTTCCCCTAGCTACATTATTTCTCCCTAGCTACATTATTTCTCCCTAGCTATATTATTTCCCCTAACCTATATTATTTCCCCCTAGCTACATTATTTCTCCCAAGCTATATTATTTCCCCTAGCTACATTATTTCCCCTAGCTACATTATTTCCCCCTAGCTATATTATTTCCCCCAACCTATATTATTTCCCCTAGCTACATTATTTCCCCCTAGCTACATTATTTCTCCCTAGCTATATTATTTCCCCCAGCTATATTATTTCCCCCTAGCTACATTATTTCTCCCTAGCTACATTATTTCTCCCTAGCTATATTATTTCCCCCAACCTATATTATTTCCCCTAGCTACATTATTTCTCCCTAGCTACATTATTTCTCCCTAGCTATATTATTTCCCCCTAGCTATATTATTTCCCCTAGCTATATTATTTCCCCCCAAGCTATATTATTTCTCCTTAGCTACATTATTTCTCCCTAGCTACATTATTTCTCCCTAGCTACATTGTTTCCCCCTAGCTACATTATTTCTCCCTAGCTATATTATTTCCCCCAGCTATATTATTTCCCCCTAGCTACATTATTTCTCCCTAGCTACATTATTTCTCCCTAGCTATATTATTTCCCCCAACCTATATTATTTCTCCCTAGCTATATTATTTCTCCCTAGCTATATTATTTCCCCCTACCTATATTATTTCTCCCTAGCAATATTATTTCCCCCAACCTATATTATTTCCCCGAGCTATATTATTTCCCCCCTAGCTACATTATTTCTCCCTAGCTACATTATTTCTCCCTAGCTATATTATTTCCCCCAACCTATATTATTTCCCCTAGCTACATTATTTCTCCCTAGCTATATTATTTCCCCCAACCTATATTATTTCCCCTAGCTATATTATTTCCCCCCAACCTATATTATTTCCCCCTAGCTACATTATTTCTCCCTAGCTACATTATTTCTCCCTAGCTATATTATTTCCCCCAACCTATATTATTTCCCCTAGCTACATTATTTCTCCCTAGCTACATTATTTCTCCCTAGCTATATTATTTCCCCCAACCTATATTATTTCCCCCTAGCTATATTATTTCCCCCAACCTATATTATTTCTCCCCTAGCTACATTATTTCTCCCTAGCTACATTATTTCTCCCTAGCTACATTATTTCCCCCCTAGCTATATTATTTCCCCCAACCTATATTATTTCCCCCTAGCTACATTATTTCTCCCTAGCTATATTATTTCCCCTAGCTATTATTTCCCCCTAGCTACATTATTTCTCCCTAGCTACATTATTTCTCCCTAGCTATATTATTTCCCCCCAACCTATATTATTTCCCCTAGCTACATTATTTCTCCCTAGCTACATTATTTCTCCCTAGCTATATTATTTCCCCCAACCTATATTATTTCCCCTAGCTACTTATTTTTCCCTAGCTATATTATTTCCCCCAACCTATATTATTTCCCCTAGCTACATTATTTCTCCCTAGCTACATTATTTCTCCCTAGCTATATTATTTCCCCCAACCTATATTATTTCCCCCTAGCTATATTATTTTCCCCAAGCTATATTATTTCCCCTAGCTACATTATTTCCCCCTAGCTACATTATTTCTCCCTAGCTATATTATTTCCCCCCAACCTATATTATTTCCCCCTAGCTATATTATTTCCCCCTAGCTACATTATTTCTCCCTAGCTACATTATTTCTCCCTAGCTATATTATTTCCCCCAACCTATATTATTTCCCCTAGCTACATTATTTCTCCTTAGCTATATTATTTCCCCCAACCTATATTATTTCCCCTAGCTACATTATTTCTCCCTAGCTACATTATTTCTCCCTAGCTATATTATTTCCCCCTACCTATATTATTTCCCCCTAGCTATATTATTTCCCCCCAACCTATATTATTTCCCCCTAGCACATTATTTCTCCCTAGCTACATTATTTCTCCCTAGCTATATTATTTCCCCCTAAGCTATATTATTTCCCCTTAGCTACATTATTTCTCCCTAGCTACATTATTTCTCCCTAGCTATATTATTTCCCCCAACCTATATTATTTTCCCCTAGCTATATTATTTCCCCCAAACCTATATTATTTCCCCCTAGCTACATTATTTCTCCCTAGCTACATTATTACTCCCTAGCTATATTATTTCCCCCCCAACCTATATTATTTCTCCCTAGCTGTATTATTTCTCCCTAGCTATATTATTTCCCCCATACCTATATTATTTCTCCCTAGCTATATTATTTCCCCCCAACCTATATTATTTCCCCAGCTATATTATTTCCCCTTAGCTACATTATTTCTCCCTAGCTACATTATTTCTCCCTAGCTATATTATTTCCCCTAGCTATATTATTTCTCCCTAGCTATATTATTTCCCCCAACCTATATTATTTCCCCCTAGCTACATTATTTCTTCCTAGCTACATTATTTCTCCCTAGCTACATTATTTCCCCCTAGCTACTCTATTTCTCCCTAGCTACATTATTTCTCCCTAGCTATATTATTTCCCCCAACCTATATTATTTCCCCCTAGCGAAATTATTTCTCCCTAGCTATATTATTTCCCCCCAACCTATATTATTTCCCCCTAGCTACATTATTTCTCCCTAGCTACATTATTTCTCCCTAGCTATATTATTTCCCCCCAATCTATATTATTTCCCCCTAGCTATATTATTTACCCCCCAACCTATATTATTTCTCCCTAGCTACATTATTTCTCCCTAGCTACATTATTTCTCCCTAGCTACATTATTTCCCCCTAGCTACATTATTTCTCCCTAGCTACATTATTTCTCCCTAGCTATATTATTTCCCCCAACCTATATTATTTCCCCCTAGCTACATTATTTCTCCCTAGCTATATTATTTCCCCCAACCTATATTATTTCTCCCTAGCTACATTATTTCTCCCTAGCTACATTATTTCCCCCTAGCTACATTATTTCCCCCAACCTATATTATTTCCCCCTAGCTACATTATTTCTCCCTAGCGATATTATTTCCCCCTAGCTATATTATTTCCCTAGCTATTATTTCCCCTTAGCTATATTATTTCTCCCTAGCTATATTATTTCCCCTTAGCTATATTATTTCCCCCTAGCTACATTATTTCTCGCTAGCTACATTATTTCTCCCTAGCTATATTATTTCCCCCAATCTATATTATTTCCCCCTAGCTATATTTTTCCCCCCCAACCTATATTATTTCTCCCTAGCTACATTATTTCTCCCTAGCTACATTATTTCTCCCTAGCTACATTATTTCCCCCTAGCTACATTATTTCCCCCAACCTATATTATTTCCCCTTAGCTACATTATTTCTCCCTAGCGATATTATTTCCCCCTAGCTATATTATTTCCCCTTAGCTATATTATTTCTCCCTAGCTATATTATTTCCCCCCCAACCTATATTATTTCCCCTAGCTACATGATTTCTCCCTAGCTATATTATTTCCCACTAGCTATATTATTTCTCCCTAGCTATATTACTTCTCCATAGCTACATTATTTCTCCCTAGCTACATTATTTCTCCCTAGCTATGCTTTTCCCCCCAGCTATATTATTTCTCCCCAGCTACATTATTTCCCCCTAGCTATTTTATTTCCCCCTAGCTATATTTTTTCCCCCCCAACCTATATTATTTCTCCCTAGCTACATTATTTCTCCCTAGCTACATTATTTCTCCCTAGCTACATTATTTCCCCTAGCTACATTATTTCCCCCAACCTATATTATTTCCCCCTAGCTACATTATTTCTCCCTAGCGATATTATTTCCCCCTAGCTATATTATTTCCCCTTAGCTATATTATTTCCCCTTAGCTATATTATTTCTCCCTAGCTATATTATTTCCCCTTAGCTATATTATTTCTCCCTAGCTGTATTATTTCCCCTTAGCTATATTATTTCTCCCTAGCTATATTATTTTCCCCCCAACCTATATTATTTCCCCCTAGCTATATTATTTCCCCCTAGCTACATTATTTCTCCCTGGCTACATTATTTCCCCCTAGCTACATTATTTCCCCCAACCTATATTATTTCTCAATAGCTACATTATTTCTCCCTAGCGATATTATTTCCACCTAGCTATATTATTTCCCCTTAGCTATATTATTTCTCCCTAGCGATATTATTTCTCCCTAGCTACATTATTTCCCCCTAGCTACTCTATTTCTCCCTAGCTACATTATTTCTCCCTAGCTATATTATTTCCCCCAACCTATATTATTTCCCCCTAGCTACATTATTTCTCCCTAGCTATATTATTTCCCCCCAACCTATATTATTTCCCCCTAGCTACATTATTTCTCCCCAGCTACATTATTTCTCCCTAGCTGTATTATTTCCCCCCAATCTATATTATTTCCCCTTAGCTATATTATTTACCCCCCAACCTATATTATTTCTCCCTAGCTACATTATTTCTCCCTAGCTACATTATTTCTCCACTACATTATTTCCCCCCAAGCTACATTATTTCCCCCCAACCTATATTATTTCCCCCTAGCTACATTATTTCTCCCTAGCGATATTATTTCCCCTAGCTATATTATTTCCCTTAGCTATATTATTTCTCCCTAGCTACATTATTTCTCCCTAGCTATATTATTTCCCCCAACCTATATTATTTCCCCCTAGCTATATTATTTCCCCCCAAACCTATATTATTTCCCCCTAGCTACATTATTTCTCCCTAGCTACATTATTTCTCCCTAGCTATATTATTTCCCCCCAACCTATATTATTTCTCCCTAGCTATATTATTTCTCCCTAGCTATATTATTTCCCCCTACCTATATTATTTCTCCCTAGCAATATTATTTTCCACCCCAACCTATATTATTTCCCCCGAAGCTATATTATTTCCCCCTAGCTACATTATTTCTCCCTAGCTACATTATTTCTCCCTAGCTATATTATTTCCCCCAACCTATATTATTTCCCCTTAGCTACATTATTTCTCCCAAGCTATATTATTTCCCCCAACCTATATTATTTCCCCCTAGCTACATTATTTCTCCCTAGCTACATTATTTCTCCCTAGCTACATTATTTCCCCCTAGCTACATTATTTCTCCCTAGCTACATTATTTCTCCCTAGCTTTGCTTCTCCCCCCAGCTATATTATTTCTCCCCAGCTACATTATTTCCCCCTAGCTATTTTAGTTCCCCCTAGCTATATTATTTTTCCCCCAACCTATCTTATTTCCCCCTAGCTATGTTATTTCCCCCCCAACCTATATTATTTCCCCCTAGCTATATTATTTCTCCATAGCTACATTATTTCTCCCTAGCTACATTATTTCTCCATAGCTACATTATTTCTCCATAGCTACATTATTTCTCCCTAGCTACATTATTTCTCCCTAGCTACATTATTTCTCCATAGCTACATTATTTCTCCATAGCTACATTATTTCTCCCTAGCTACATTATTTCTCCCTAGCTACATTATTTCCCCCTAGCTATATTATTTCCCCCAGCTATATTATTTCTCCATAGCTACATTATTTCTCCCTAGCTACATTATTTCTCCCTAGCTATATTATTTCCCGCAACCTATATTATTTCCCCCTAGCTACATTATTTCTCCCAAGCTATATTATTTCCCCCAACCTATATTATTTCCCCCTAGCTACATTATTTCTCCCTAGCTATATTATTTCCCCCCAACCTATATTATTTCCCCCCTAGCTACATTATTTCTCCCTAGCTACATTATTTCTCCCTAGCTGTATTATTTCCCCCAATATATATTATTTCCCCTTAGCTATATTATTTACCCCCAACCTATATTATTTCTCCCTAGCTACATTATTTCTCCCTAGCTACATTATTTCTCCCTAGCTACATTATTTCCCCCAAGCTACATTATTTCCCCCCAATCTATATTATTTCCCCTAGCTACATTATTTCTCCCTAGCGATATTATTTCCCCCTAGCTATATTATTTCCCCTTAGCTATATTATTTCCCCTTAGCTATATTATTTCTCCCTAGCTACATTATTTCTCCCTAGCTATATTATTTCCCCCAACCTATATTATTTCCCCAGCTATATTATTTCCCCCAAACCTATATTATTTCCCCCTAGCTACATTATTTCTCCCTAGCTACATTATTTCTCCTTAGCTATATTATTTCCCCCAACCTATATTATTTCTCCCTAGCTGTATTATTTCTCCCTAGCTATATTATTTACCCCTACCTATATTATTTCTCCCTAGCAATATTATTTCCCCCCCAACCTATATTATTTCCCCGAAGCTATATTATTTCCCCCTAGCTACATTATTTCTCCCTAGCTACATTATTTCTCCCTAGCTATATTATTTCCCCCAACCTATATTATTTCCCCCCTAGCTACATTATTTCTCCCAAGCTATATTATTTCCCCCAACCTATATTATTTCCCCCTAGCTACATTATTTCTCCCTAGCTACATTATTTCTCCATAGCTACATTATTTCCCCCTAGCTACTCTATTTCTCCCTAGCTACATTATTTCTCCCTAGCTATATTATTTCCCCCAACCTATATTATTTCCCCCTAGCTAAATTATTTCTCCCTAGCTATATTATTTTCCCCCTAGCTATATTATTTCCCCCTAGCTACATTATTTCTCCCTAGCTACATTATTTCCCCCTAGCTATATTATTTCCCCCTAGCTACATTATTTCTCCCTAGCTACATTATTTCTCCCTAGCTATATTATTTCCCCCCAATCTATATTATTTCCCCCTAGCTATATTATTTCCCCCCCAACCTATATTATTTCTCCCTAGCTACATTATTTCTCCCTAGCTACATTATTTCCCCCTAGCTATATTATTTCCCCCTAGCTACATTATTTCTCCCTAGCTACATTATTTCCCCCTAGCTACAATATTTCCCCCAACCTATATTATTTCCCACTAGCTACATTATTTCTCCCTAGCGATATTATTTCCACCTAGCTATATTATTTCCCCTTAGCTATATTATTTCTCCCTAGCGATATTATTTCTCCCTAGCTACATTATTTCCCCTAGCTACTCTATTTCTCCCTAGCTACATTATTTCTCCCTAGCTATATTATTTCCCCCAACCTATATTATTTCTCCCTAGCTACATTATTTCTCCTTTTCCCCAACCTATATTATTTCTCCCCAGCTACATTATTTCTCCCTAGCTGTATTATTTCCCCCCAATCTATATTATTTCCCCTTAGCTATATTATTTACCCCCCAACCTATATTATTTCTCCCTAGCTACATTATTTCTCCCTAGCTACATTATTTCTCCCTAGCTACATTATTTCCCCCAAGCTACATTATTTCCCCCAACCTATATTATTTCCCCTAGCTACATTATTTCTCCCTAGCGATATTATATCCCCCTAGCTATATTATTTCTCCCTAGCTACATTATTTCTCCCTAGCTATATTATTTCCCCCCAACCTATATTATTTCCCCAAACCTATATTATTTCCCCCTAGCTACATTATTTCTCCCTAGCTACATTATTTCTCCCTAGCTATATTATTTCCCCCCAACCTATATTATTTCTCCCTAGCTATATTATTTCTCCCTAGCTATATTATTTCCCCCTACCTATATTATTTCTCCCTAGCAATATTATTTCCCCCAACCTATATTATTTCCCCCGAAGCTATATTATTTCCCCTAGCTACATTATTTCTCCCTAGCTACATTATTTCTCCCTAGCTATATTATTTCCCCCAACCTATATTATTTCCCCCTAGCTACATTATTTCTCCCAAGCTATATTATTTCCCCCAACCTATATTATTTCCCCCTAGCTACATTATTTCTCCCTAGCTACATTATTTCTCCCTAGCTACATTATTTCCCCCTAGCTACATTATTTCTCCCTAGCTACATTATTTCTCCCTAGCTTTGCTTTTCCCCCAGCTATATTATTTCTCCCCAGCTACATTATTTCCCCCTAGCTATATTATTTCCCCCTAGCTACATTATTTCTCCCTAGCTACATTATTTCTCCCTAGCTATATTATTTCCCCCCAATCTATATTATTTCCCCCTAGCTATATTATTTCCCCCCCAACCTATATTATTTCTCCCTAGCTACATTATTTCTCCCTAGCTACATTATTTCCACCTAGCTATATTATTTCCCCCTAGCTACATTATTTCTCCCTAGCTACATTATTTCCCCCTAGCTATATTATTTCCCCCTAGCTACATTATTTCTCCCTAGCTACATTATTTCCCCCTAGCTACATTATTTCCCCCAACCTATATTATTTCCCAATAGCTACATTATTTCTCCCTAGCGATATTATTTCCACCTAGCTATATTATTTCCCCTTAGCTATATTATTTCTCCCTAGCGATATTATTTCTCCCTAGCTACATTATTTCCCCCTAGCTACTCTATTTCTCCCTAGCTACATTATTTCTCCCTAGCTATATTATTTCCCCCAATCTATATTATTTCCCCCTAGCTACATTATTTCTCCCTAGCTACATTATTTCCCCCTAGCTACATTATTTCCCCCAACCTATATTATTTCCCCCTAGCTACATTATTTCTCCCTAGCGATATTATTTCCACCTAGCTATATTATTTCCCCTTAGCTATATTATTTCTCCCTAGCGATATTATTTCTCCCTAGCTACATTATTTCCCCCTAGCTACTCTATTTCTCCCTAGCTACATTATTTCTCCCTAGCTATATTATTTCCCCCAACCTATATTATTTCCCCCTAGCTACATTATTTCTCCCTAGCTATATTATTTCCCCCCAACCTATATTATTTCCCCCTAGCTACATTATTTCTCCCCAGCTACATTATATCTCCCTAGCTGTATTATTTCCCCCCAATCTATATTATTTCCCCTTAGCTATATTATTTACCCCCAACCTACATTATTTCTCCCTAGCTACATTATTTCTCCCTAGCTACATTATTTCCCCCAAGCTACATTATTTCCCCCAACCTATATTATTTCCCCCCTAGCTACATTATTTCTCCCTAGCGATATTATTTCCCCCCTAGCTATATTATTTCCCCTTAGCTATATTATTTCCCCTTAGCTATATTATTTCTCCCTAGCTACATTATTTCTCCCTAGCTATATTATTTCCCCCCAACCTATATTATTTCCCCCAGCTATATTATTTCCCCCAAACCTATATTATTTCCCCCTAGCTACATTATTTCTCCCTAGCTATATTATTTCCCTCAGCTATATTATTTCCCCCAACCTATATTATTTCTCCCTAGCTATATTATTTCTCCCTAGCTATATTATTTCCCCCTACCTATATTATTTCTCCCTAGCAATATTATTTTCCCCCCGAACCTATATTATTTCCCCCGAAGCTATATTATTTCCCCCTAGCTACATTATTTCTCCCTAGCTACATTATTTCTCCCTAGCTATATTATTTCCCCAACCTATATTATTTCCCCCTAGCTACATTATTTCTCCCAAGCTATATTATTTCCCCCCAACCTATATTATTTCCCCCTAGCTACATTATTTCTCCCTAGCTATATTTTTTCCCCCCAACCTATATTATTTCCCCTAGCTACATTATTTCTCCCCAGCTACATTATTTCTCCCTAGCTGTATTATTTCCCCCCAATCTATATTATTTCCCCCTAGCTACATTATTTCTCCCTAGCTACATTATTTCTCCCTAGCTATATTATTTCCCCCCAATCTATATTATTTCCCCCTAGCTATATTATTTACCCCCCAACCTATATTATTTCTCCCTAGCTACATTATTTCTCCCTAGCTACATTATTTCCCCCTAGCTATATTATTTTCCCCCTAGCTACATTATTTCTCCCTAGCTACATTATTTCTCCCTAGCTATATTATTTCCCCCAATCTATATTATTTCCCCTAGCTATATTATTTCCCCCCAACCTATATTATTTCTCCCTAGCTACATTATTTCTCCCTAGCTACATTATTTTCCCCTAGCTATATTATTTCCCCCTAGCTACATTATTTCTCCCTAGCTACATTATTTCCCCCTAGCTACATTATTTCCCCCAACCTATATTATTTCCCAATAGCTACATTATTTCTCCCTAGCGATATTATTTCCACCTAGCTATATTATTTCCCCTTAGCTATATTATTTCTCCCTAGCGACATTATTTCCCCCTAGCTACTCTATTTCTCCCTAGCTACATTATTTCTCCCTAGCTATATTATTTCCCCCAACCTATATTATTTCCCCCTAGCTACATTATTTCTCACAAGCTATATTATTTCCCCCCAACCTATATTATTTCCCCCTAGCTACATTATTTCTCCCCAGCTACATTATATCTCCCTAGCTGTATTATTTCCCCCAATCTATATTATTTCCCCTTAGCTATATTATTTACCCCCCAACCTACATTATTTCTCCCTAGCTACATTATTTCTCCCTAGCTACATTATTTCCCCCAAGCTACATTATTTCCCCCAACCTATATTATTTCCCCCTAGCTACATTATTTCTCCCTAGCGATATTATTTCCCCCTAGCTATATTATTTCCCCTTAGCTATATTATTTCCCCTTAGCTATATTATTTCTCCCTAGCTACATTATTTCTCCCTAGCTATATTATTTCCCCCCAACCTATATTATTTCCCCCAGCTATATTATTTCCCCCAAACCTATATTATTTCCCCCTAGCTACATTATTTCTCCCTAGCTACATTATTTCTCCCTAGCTATATTATTTCCCCCCAACCTATATTATTTCTCCCTAGCTGTATTATTTCTCCCTAGCTATATTATTTACCCCTACCTATATTATTTCTCCCTAGCAATATTATTTCCCCCCAACCTATATTATTTCCCCCGAAGCTATATTATTTCCCCCTAGCTACATTATTTCTCCCTAGCTACATTATTTCTCCCTAGCTATATTATTTCCACCAACCTATATTATTTCCCCCTAGCTACATTATTTCTCCCAAGCTATATTATTTCCCCCAACCTATATTATTTCCCCCTAGCTACATTATTTCTCCCTAGCTATATTATTTCCCCCAACCTATATTATTTCCCCCTAGCTACATTATTTCTCCCCAGCTACATTATTTCTCCCTAGCTGTATTATTTCCCCCCAATCTATATTATTTCCCCTTAGCTATATTATTTACCCCCAACCTATATTATTTCTCCCTAGCTACATTATTTCTCCCTAGCTACATTATTTCTCCCTAGCTACATTATTTCCCCCAAGCTACATTATTTCCCCCAACCTATATTATTTCCCCCTAGCTACATTATTTCTCCCTAGCGATATTATTTCCCCCTAGCTATATTATTTCCCCTTAGCTATATTATTTCCCCTTAGCTATATTATTTCTCCCTAGCTACATTATTTCTCCCTAGCTATATTATTTCCCCCCCAACCTATATTATTTCCCCCAGCTATATTATTTCCCCCAAACCTATATTATTTCCCCCTAGCTACATTATTTCTCCCTAGCTACATTATTTCTCCCTAGCTATATTATTTCCCCCCCAACCTATATTATTTCTCCCTAGCTGTATTATTTCTCCCTAGCTATATTATTTACCCCATACCTATATTATTTCTCCCTAGCAATATTATTTCCCCCCAACCTATATTATTTCCCCCGAAGCTATATTATTTCCCCCTAGCTACATTATTTCTCCCTAGCTACATTATTTCTCCCTAGCTATATTATTTCCCCCAACCTATATTATTTCCCCCTAGCTACATTATTTCTCCCAAGCTATATTATTTCCCCCAACCTATATTATTTCCCCCTAGCTACATTATTTCTTCCTAGCTACATTATTTCTCCCTAGCTACATTATTTCCCCCTAGCTACTCTATTTCTCCCTAGCTACATTATTTCTCCCTAGCTATATTATTTCCCCTTAGCTATATTATTTCCCCTTAGCTATATTATTTCTCCCTAGCTACATTATTTCTCCCTAGCTATATTATTTCCCCCCAACCTATATTATTTCCCCCAGCTATATTATTTCCCCCAAACCTATATTATTTCCCCCTAGCTACATTATTTCTCCCTAGCTACATTATTTCTCCCTAGCTATATTATTTCCCCCCCAACCTATATTATTTCTCCCTAGCTGTATTATTTCTCCCTAGCTATATTATTTACCCCTACCTATATTATTTCTCCCTAGCAATATTATTTCCCCCCAACCTATATTATTTCCCCGAAGCTATATTATTTCCCCCTAGCTACATTATTTCTCCCTAGCTACATTATTTCTCCCTAGCTATATTATTTCCACCAACCTATATTATTTCCCCCTAGCTACATTATTTCTCCCAAGCTATATTATTTCCCCCAACCTATATTATTTCCCCCTAGCTACATTATTTCTCCCTAGCTATATTATTTCCCCCCAACCTATATTATTTCCCCCTAGCTACATTATTTCTCCCCAGCTACATTATTTCTCCCTAGCTGTATTATTTCCCCCCAATCTATATTATTTCCCCTTAGCTATATTATTTACCCCCCAACCTATATTATTTCTCCCTAGCTACATTATTTCTCCCTAGCTACATTATTTCTCCCTAGCTACATTATTTCCCCCAAGCTACATTATTTCCCCCAACCTATATTATTTCCCCCTAGCTACATTATTTCTCCCTAGCGATATTATTTCCCCCTAGCTATATTATTTCCCCTTAGCTATATTATTTCCCCTTAGCTATATTATTTCTCCCTAGCTACATTATTTCTCCCTAGCTATATTATTTCCCCCCAACCTATATTATTTCCCCCAGCTATATTATTTCCCCCAAACCTATATTATTTCCCCCTAGCTACATTATTTCTCCCTAGCTACATTATTTCTCCCTAGCTATATTATTTCCCCCCCAACCTATATTATTTCTCCCTAGCTGTATTATTTCTCCCTAGCTATATTATTTACCCCATACCTATATTATTTCTCCCAAGCTATATTATTTCCCCCAACCTATATTATTTCCCCCTAGCTACATTATTTCTTCCTAGCTACATTATTTCTCCCTAGCTACATTATTTCCCCCTAGCTACTCTATTTCTCCCTAGCTACATTATTTCTCCCTAGCTATATTATTTCCCCCAACCTATATTATTTCCCCCTAGCTAAATTATTTCTCCCTAGCTATATTATTTTCCCCCAACCTATATTATTTCCCCCTAGCTACATTATTTCTCCCCAGCTACATTATTTCTCCCTAGCTATATTATTTCCCCCCAATCTATATTATTTCCCCCTAGCTATATTATTTACCCCCCAACCTATATTATTTCTCCCTAGCTACATTATTTCTCCCTAACTACATTATTTCTCCCTAGCTACATTATTTCCCCCTAGCTACATTATTTCCCCCAACCTATATTATTTCCCCCTAGCTACATTATTTCTCCCTAGCTACATTATTTCTCCCTAGCTATATTATTCCCCCAACCTATATTATTTCCCCCTAGCTACATTATTTCTCCCTAGCTATATTATTTCCCCCCAACCTATATTATTTCCCCCTAGCTACATTATTTCTCCCTAGCTACATTATTTCTCCCTAGCTACATTATTTCTCCCTAGCTACATTATTTCCCCCTAGCTACATTATTTCTCCCTAGCTACATTATTTCTCCCTAGCTATATTATTTCCCCCCAACCTATATTATTTCCCCCTAGCTACATTATTTCTCCCTAGCTATATTATTTCCCCCAACCTATATTATTTCTCCCTAGCTACATTATTTCTCCCTAGCTACATTATTTCCCCCTAGCTACATTATTTCCCCCAACCTATATTATTTCCCCCTAGCTACATTATTTCTCCCTAGCGATATTATTTCCCCCTAGCTATATTATTTCCCCTTAGCTATATTATTTCCCCTTAGCTATATTATTTCTCCCTAGCTATATTATTTCCCCTTAGCTATATTATTTCCCCCTAGCTACATTATTTCTCGCTAGCTACATTATTTCTCCCTAGCTATATTATTTCCCCCCAATCTATATTATTTCCCCCTAGCTATATTTTTCCCCCCCAACCTATATTATTTCTCCCTAGCTACATTATTTCTCCCTAGCTACATTATTTCTCCCTAGCTACATTATTTCCCCCTAGCTACATTATTTCCCCCAACCTATATTATTTCCCCTTAGCTACATTATTTCTCCCTAGCGATATTATTTCCCCCTAGCTATATTATTTCCCCTTAGCTATATTATTTCTCCCTAGCTATATTATTTCCCCCCCAACCTATATTATTTCCCCCTAGCTACATGATTTCTCCCTAGCTATATTATTTCCCACTAGCTATATTATTTCTCCCTAGCTATATTACTTCTCCATAGCTACATTATTTCTCCCTAGCTACATTATTTCTCCCTAGCTATGCTTTTCCCCCCAGCTATATTATTTCTCCCCAGCTACATTATTTCCCCCTAGCTATTTTATTTCCCCCTAGCTATATTTTTTCCCCCCCAACCTATATTATTTCTCCCTAGCTACATTATTTCTCCCTAGCTACATTATTTCTCCCTAGCTACATTATTTCCCCCTAGCTACATTATTTCCCCCAACCTATATTATTTCCCCCTAGCTACATTATTTCTCCCTAGCGATATTATTTCCCCCTAGCTATATTATTTCCCCTTAGCTATATTATTTCCCCTTAGCTATATTATTTCTCCCTAGCTATATTATTTCCCCTTAGCTATATTATTTCTCCCTAGCTGTATTATTTCCCCTTAGCTATATTATTTCTCCCTAGCTATATTATTTTCCCCCCAACCTATATTATTTCCCCCTAGCTACATTATTTCTCCCTAGCTACATTATTTCTCACTAGCTATATTATTTCTCCATAGCTACATTATTTCTCCATAGCTACATTATTTCTCCCTAGCTACATTATTTCTCCCTAGCTATATTATTTCTCCATAGCTACATTATTTCTCCCTAGCTACATTATTTCTCCCTAGCTATATTATTCCCCCCAGCTATATTATTTCTCCCTAGCTATATTATTTCCCCCTAGCTATATTATTTCCCCCCCAACCTATATTATTTTTCCCTAGCTATATTATTTCCCCCTAGCTATATTATTTCCCCCTAGCTACATTATTTCTCCCTAGCTACATTATTTCTCCCTAGCTATATTATTTCCCCCAATCTATATTATTTCCCCCCTAGCTATATTATTTCCCCCAACCTATATTATTTCTCCCTAGCTACATTATTTCTCCCTAGCTACATTATTTCCCCCCTAGCTATATTATCTCCCCCTAGCTACATTATTTCTCGGTAGCTACATTATTTCCCCCTAGCTACATTATTTCCCCCAACCTATATTATTTCCCCCTAGCTACATTATTTCTCCCTAGCGATATTATTTCTCCATAGCTACATTATTTCTCCCTCGCTACATTATTTCTCCCTAGCTATATTATTTCCCCCTAGCTATATTATTTCCCCCAGCTATATTATTTCTCCATAGCTACATTATTTCTCCATAGCTACATTATTTCTCCCTAGCTACATTATTTCTCCCTAGCTATATTATTCCCCCCAGCTATATTATTTCTCCCTAGCTATATTATTTCCCCCTAGCTATATTATTTCCCCCCCAACCTATATTATTTTCCCTAGCTATATTATTTCCCCCTAGCTATATTATTTCCCCCTAGCTACATTATTTCTCCCTATCTACATTATTTCTCCCTAGCTATATTATTTCCCCCCAATCTATATTATTTCCCCCTAGCTATATTATTTCCCCCGCAACCTATATTATTTCTCCCTAGCTACATTATTTCTCCCTAGCTACATTATTTCTCCCTAGCTACATTATTTCCCCCTAGCTACATTATTTCTCCCTAGCTACATTATTTCTCCCTAGCTATATTATTTCTCCATAGCTACATTATTTCTCCCTAGCTACATTATTTCTCCCTAGCTATATTATTTCCCCCTAGCTATATTATTTCCTCCTAGCTATATTATTTCTCCATAGCTACATTATTTCTCCATAGCTACATTATTTCTCCCTAGCTACATTGTTTCTCCCTAGCTATATTATTCCCCCCAGCTATATTATTTCTCCCTAGCTATATTATTTACCCCTAGCTATATTATTTCCCCCCCAACCTATATTATTTTTCCCTAGCTATATTATTTCCCCCTAGCTATATTATTTCCCCCTAGCTACATTATTTCTCCCTAGCTATATTATTTCCCCCTAGCTATATTATTTCCCCTTAGCTATATTATTTCTCCCTAGCTATATTATTTCCCCCTAGCTATATTATTTCCCCTAGCTATATTATTTCTCCATAGCTACATTATTTCTTCCTAGCTACATTATTTCTCCCTAGCTATATTATTCCCCCCAGCTATATTATTTCCCCCTAGCTATATTATTTTCCCCCCAACCTATATTATTTCCCCCTAGTTATGTTATTTCCCCCCCAACCTATATTATTTCCCCCTAGCTATATTATTTCTCCATAGCTACATTATTTCTTCCTAGCTACATTATTTCTCCCTAGCTATATTATTCCCCCCAGCTATATTATTTCTCCCAAGCTATATTATTTCCCCCTAGCTATTTTTTTCCCCCTAGCTATATTATTTCCCCCCCAACCTACATTATTTCTCCCTAGCTATATTATTTCCCCCTCGCTATATTATTTCTCCATAGCTATATTGCTGTGTGCTATCCAAAACTTCCTCTGTCTGTTTATATCTGAGGCTGAACATGGCACCTGGGAGGACATGGCTCCTGTAGAAACCCCCTGTGTGTCTCACTAGACAGCGTGACCTTGTAAACCACCAGTTATTCTATTCAGCCCATTGTAGGAGAAAGAGTGAGAGAGAGAAAAAGAGAGGGAGAAAAAGAGAGAGTGGTGTGAAAGAGAGACAGAAAAGAGGGTGGAGGTAAAGAAAGAGAGATAAATAGACTGGGTGAGAAAGAGTGTAGAGGGATGTGAAGAGAGAAATAACTCCTGCTTGTCACGGCTTTCAAACACAAAGAAAAATGTGCACTTGGGCTGAAGTACAATTATTAGGCCCTGTCTACAGATTAATCTCACTGAAGAGAGTGAGGAAGGGAGGGAGAGGGGGGAGATAAGAGAGGAGGGAGGGAGAGGGGAGAGAGTAAGAGAGAAGGGTGGGAGAGGAAAGAGAGTAAGATAGAAGGGGGGAGTGGGTAAGAGATAAGTGGAGGGAGAGGGGAGAGGGTAAGAGAGAAGGGAGGGAGAGGGGAGAGGGTAAGAGAAAAGGGAGGGAGAGGGGAGAGTGTAAGAGAGAATGGAGGGAGAGGGTAGAGAGTAAGAGAGAAGGGAAGGAGAGGGGAGAGAGTAAGACAGAAGGGGAGGGAGAGGGGAGAGGGTAACAGAGCAGGGAGGGAGAGGCGAGAGAGTAAGAGAGAAGGGAGGGAGAGGGGGAAGTAAGACAGAAGGTGAGGGAGAGGGGAGAGAGTAAGAGAGGAGGGGAGAGAATAACAGAAAAGGGAGGGAGAGGGGAGAGAGAAGGGAGGGAAAGGTGAGAGAGTAAGAGAGAATGGAGGGAGAGGGGAGAGAGTAAGAGAGAAGGGAGGGAGAGGGGAGAGAGAAGGGAGGGAGAGTAAGAGAGAATGGAGGGAGAGGGGAGAGAGAAGGGAGGGAGAGGGGAGAGAAGGGGAGGGAGAGGGGAGAGGGTAAGAGAGAAGGGAGGGAGAGGGGAGAGAGAAGGGAGGGAGAGGGGAGAGAGAAGGGAGGGAGAGGGGAGAGAGTAAGAGAGAAGGGAGGGAGAGGGGAGAGAGAAGGGAGGGAGAGGGGAGAGAGTATGAGAGAAGGGAGGGAGAGGGGAGAGAGTAAGAGAGAAGGGAGGGAGAGGGGGAAGAAAGAGAGAAGAGAGGTGAGAGGGTGAGAGAGAAGGTGAGTGAGAGTGGAGAGAGAGAAGAAAGAGAGGGGAGGGAGAGAGGGAAGAAAAAGATGGTACAGCAAAAAGAAAGGACTTCGCAAAAAGGTTGAGGAAGACAGAGAATGAGGTAAAGGTGGAGTGAGAGAATAGGAAAGATGGCAGAAAGGCAAATAAACATGAGTGAGAGAAAGGAGAACAAGTTAGTGAAAGTGGAAGGGGGAAAGAAGTGTTTGTGAACAGGACAGAAGATAGAGAGTGTATTGGTAGAGGGAGACAGCGGAGAAAGAGAGAGATGTGAGGTAGAAGAGGGCACGAGAGCAAGTGTGTTCAAGAATAAAAAGTGAGTGGGAGCGCAGAAGGAAGTGTGTGTGTTAGAGAGAGAGGGAGACGTAGCGGGAGGTAAAATGAAGTAAGAGGATTTGAAGGGGTCTTTGGTCGGTGGCAGTAATAAACCCTGCTAATCTGGAGGAGTACGCTTGGCTGCTCACACACCCTCTCTCCTACGCTCCACATTACCAGCGGGCCAAGCCAAGGTCACACACACACACACACACACACACACACACACACACACACACACACACACACACACACACACACACACACACACACACACACACACACACACACACACACACACACATTGAGACAAGCACAGGACAAATGGGGGGACAAAAGACACTTAAGTTGTGTGTGTGTGTATGTGTGTGTGAGCTTTAGGTGATTTATATCAAAGGAATTCAAGGGGTTATGGTTCCTTTACTCTTCCTTTACTACTGTACCTTAAAAACTATTCTCTACCTCTTTATCTTCTCCTACAGTATCAGTACTTTACCCCTTCTACAACAGTATCAGTACTTTACCCCTTCTACAACAGTATCAGTACTTTACCCCTTCTACAACAGTATCAGTACTTTACCCCTTCTACAACAGTATCAGTACTTTACCCCTTCTAAAACAGTATCAGTACTTTACCCCTTCTACAACAGTATCAGTACTTTATCCCTTCTACAACAGTAGCAGTACTTTATCCCTTCTATAACAGTATCAGTACTTTACCCCTTCTACATCAGTATCAGTACTTTACCCCTTCTATAACAGTATCAGTACTTTATCCCTTATACAACAGTATCAGTACTTTACCCCTTCTACAACAGTATCAGTACTTTACCCCTTCTATAACAGTATCAGTACTTTACCCCATCTACAACAGTATCAGTACTTTACCCCTTCTACAACAGTATCAGTACTTTACCCCTTCTACAACAGTATCAGTACTTTACCCCTTCTACAACAGTATCAGTACTTTACCCCTTCTACAACAGTATCAGTACTTTACCCCTTCTACAACAGTATCAGTACTTTACCCCTTCTACAACAGTATCAGTACTTTACCCCTTCTACAACAGTATCAGTACTTTATCCCTTCTACAACAGTAGCAGTACTTTATCCCTTCTATAACAGTATCAGTACTTTACCCCTTCTACATCAGTATCAGTACTTTACCCCTTCTATAACAGTATCAGTACTTTATCCCTTCTACAACAGTATCAGTACTTTACCCCTTCTACAACAGTAGCAGTACTTTACCCCTTCTATAACAGTATCAGTACTTTACCCCATCTACAACAGTATCAGTACTTTACCCCTTCTACAACAGTATCAGTACTTTACCCCTTCTACAACAGTATCAGTACTTTATCCCTTCTATAACAGTATCAGTACTTTACCCCTTCTACATCAGTATCAGTACTTTACCCCTTCTACAACAGTATCAGTACTTTACCCCTTCTACAACAGTATGAGTACTTTACCCCTTCTACAACAGTATCAGTACTTTATCCCTTCTATAACAGTATCAGTACTTTACCCCTTCTACAACAGCATCAGTACTTTATCCCTTCTACAACAGTATCAGTACTTTATCCCTTCTATAACAGTATCAGTACTTTACCCCTTCTACAACAGTATCAGTACTTTACCCCTTCTATAACAGTATCAGTACTTTACCCCTTCTACAACAGTATGAGTACTTTACCCCTTCTACAACAGTATCAGTACTTTATCCCTTCTATAACAGTATCAGTACTTTACCCCTTCTACAACAGTATCAGTACTTTACCCCTTCTATAACAGTATCAGTACTTTATCCCTTCTACAACAGTATCAGTACTTTACCCCTTCTACAACAGTATCAGTACTTTACCCCTTCTACAACAGTATCAGTACTTTACCCCTTCTACAACAGTATGAGTACTTTACCCCTTCTACAACAGTATCAGTACTTTATCCCTTCTATAACAGTATCAGTACTTTACCCCTTCTACAACAGTATCAGTACTTTATCCCTTCTACAACAGTATCAGTACTTTACCCCTTCTACAACAGTATCAGTACTTTACCCCTTCTATAACAGTATCAGTACTTTATCCCTTCTACAACAGTATCAGTACTTGATCCCTTCTACAACACTATCAGTACTTTACCCCTTCTACAACCATATCAGTACTTTACCCCTTCTACAACAGTATCAGTACTTTACCCCTTCTACAACCGTATCAGTACTTTATCCCTTCTACAACAGTATCAGTACTTTACCCCTTCTACAACAGTATCAGTACTTTACCCCTTCTACAACAGTATGAGTACTTTACCCCTTCTACAACAGTATCAGTACTTTATCCCTTCTATAACAGTATCAGTACTTTACCCCTTCTACAACAGTATCAGTACTTTATCCCTTCTACAACAGTATCAGTACTTTACCCCTTCTACAACAGTATCAGTACTTTACCCCTTCTATAACAGTATCAGTACTTTATCCCTTCTACAACAGTATCAGTACTTGATCCCTTCTACAACACTATCAGTACTTTACCCCTTCTACAACCATATCAGTACTTTACCCCTTCTACAACAGTATCAGTACTTTACCCCTTCTACAACCGTATCAGTACTTTATCCCTTCTACAACAGTATCAGTACTTTACCCCTTCTACAACAGTATCAGTACTTTACCCCTTCTACAACAGTATCAGTACTTTACCCCTTCTACTACAGTATCAGTACTTTATCCCTTCTATAACAGTATCAGTACTTTACCCCTTCTACAACAGTATCAGTACTTTACCCCTTCTACAACAGTATCAGTACTTTATCCCTTCTATAACAGTATCAGTACTTTACCCCTTCTACAACCGTATCAGTAGTTTACCCCTTCTACAACAGTATCAGTACTTTATCCCTTCTACAACAGTATCAGTACTTTACCCCTTCTACAACAGTATCAGTACTTTACCCCATCTACAACAGTATCAGTACTTTACCCCATCTACAACAGTATCAGTACTTTACCCCTTCGACAACAGTATCAGTACTTTACCCCTTCTACAACAGTATCAGTACTTTACCCCTTCTATAACAGTATCAGTACTTTATCCCTTCTACAACAGTATCAGTACTTTACCCCTTCTACAACAGTATCAGTACTTTACCCCATCTACAACAGTATCAGTACTTTACCCCATCTACAACAGTATCAGTACTTTACCCCTTCGACAACAGTATCAGTACTTTACCCCTTCTACAACAGTATCAGTACTTTACCCCTTCTATAACAGCAGTGGTTCCCAACCTTTTTCAGATATTGTACCACCAACTGAATATTGCTCTGCCCAGTGTAGAGATGGACTCATGAGTCTTCTCAAGTACCCCTGGTTGATAGGCCAAGTACCCCCAGGGTTCCTAGTACCCCTGGTTGATAGGCCAAGTACCCCCAGGGTTCCTAGTACCCCTGGTTGGGAACCACTGTCCTACAGTATCATTACTTTATCTTCTACAGTATTATTACTTTATCTTCTCCTACAGTATCATTACTTTATCTTCTACAGTATCATTACTTTATCTTCTCCTACAGTATCATTACTTTATCTTCTCCTACAGTATCATTACTTTATCTCCTACAGTATCATTACTTTATCTTCTCCTACAGTATCATTACTTTATCTCCTACAGTATCATTACTTTATCTTCTCCTACAGTATCATTACTTTATCTTCTACAGTATTATTACTTTACCTTCTACAGTATCATTACTTTATCTCCTACAGTATCATTACTTTATCTTCTACAGTATCATTACTTTATCTTCTACAGTATTATTACTTTATCTTCTCCTACAGTATCATCACTTTATCTCCTACAGTATCATTACTTTATCTTCTACAGTATTATTACTTTATCTTCTACAGTATCATTACTTTATCTTCTACAGTATCATTACTTTATCTTCTACAGTATCATTACTTTATCTCCTACAGTATCATTACTTTATCTCCTACAGTATCATTACTTTATCTCCTACAGTATCATTACTTTATCTTCTCTTACAGTATCATTACTTTATCTCCTACAGTATCATTACTTTATCTCCTACAGTATCATTACATACACAACCTTTTTAAAACCATCCTGCTCTCTCTCTTTCTATCTCCCTCCCGCCATGCCTCTCTCTATATATTTCTATTTAACCCTCTGTCTTGCTCTCTCCCTCTCTCTAATTCCCTCTTTATTTTTCTTTCTCTCCATCATTCCCATCACTTGTTCTCTAGTCTGCCATCCCATTACCCTCTCTCTCTCAGCAGCCATGTTGCTTCTAAAAGCTCATTTTTCTCCTCTGTTTAAGTTGCTCTGCCGTGAGGATCAATAACTATCAAAACGATTACATGAATACATCTGTCATGGCCAGATAGCCGCAACACAGATATAATGTGCCTGGTTAGGGCTGCCAGGGGAGAAGAGATGCGCTGTGCTGTGTGTGTGTGTGTGTGTGTGTGTGTGTGTGTGTGTGTGTGTGTGTGTGTGTGTGTGTGTGTGTGTGTGTGTGTGTGTGTGTGTGTGTGTGTGTGTGTGTGTGTGTGTGTGTGTGTGTGTGTGTGTGTGTGTGTGTGTGTGTGTGTGTGTGTGTGTGTGTGTGTGTGTGTGTGTGTGTGTATATATATATATATGTGTGTGCGCATGTGTGTGCGTTTGTTGTGTGTGTGTGTGTGTGTGTGTGTGTGTGTGTGTGTGTGTGTGTGTGTGTGTGTGTGTGTGTGTGTGTGTGTGTGTGTGTGTGTGTGATTCAGTGTGGCCAGATAGGTGGAGCGGTGAAAGAGAGGTTGTAATTGAGCAGATGACACATAGCCCTGTGTACCACTTACTTAGCTTTACACACTGGAGACAGGGGCTGTGTGTGTGTTAGAGGTACAGATACAGATAAAGGTTTGGTGTTTGGTGGCTCTGATTTTGGTGTTTCGAAGCCTTAATTTTCAGTTGGGTAAACAGATAGATTTGAGTAGGGTAAGGTGATGAATCGCTCTTGATTCAGAGAACTCGATCTATGATTACTTTGGATGGAACATTTGAATTAATACAAATGAGAGGATTGAGAGGATCAACCCAACTGTAGCCTAAACCCTAACCCTAGCTTCATGTCCACATCCTGGTTCAACCTTAACTGTAGCCTAAACCCTAACCCTAGCTTCATGTCCACATCCTGGTTCAACCTTAACCGTAGCCTAAACCCTAACTCTAGCTTCATGTCCACATCCTGGTTCAACGTTAACCGTAGCCTAAACCCTAACCCTAGCTTCATGTCCACATCCTGGTTCAACCTTAACCGTAGCCTAAACCCTAACCCTAGCTTCATGTCCACATCCTGGTTCAACCTTAACCGTAGCCCAAACAATAACCCTCACTTCATGTCCACATCCTGGTTCAACCTTAACCGTAGCCTAAACCCTAAACCTAGCTTCATGTCCACATCCTGGTTCAACCTTAACCGTAGCCTAAACCATAACCCTAGCTTCATGTCCACATCCTGGTTCAACCTTAACCGTAGCCTAAACCCTAACCCTAGCTTCATGTCCACATCCTGGTTCAACCTTAACCGTAGCCTAAACCCTAACCCTAGCTTCATGTCCACATCCTGGTTCAACCTTAACCGTAGCCCAAACAATAACCCTCACTTCATGTCCACATCCTGGTTCAACCTTAACCGTAGCCTAAACCCTAACCCTAGCTTCATGTCCACATCCTGGTTCAACCTTAACCATAGCCTATACCCTAACTCTAGCTTCATGTCCACATCCTGGTTCAACCTTAACCGTAGCCCAAACAATAACCCTAACTTCATGTCTACATCCTGGTTAAACCTTAACTGTAGCCTAAACCCTAACACTAGCTTCATGTCCACATCCAGTTCAACCTTAACCGTAGCCTAAACCCTAACCCTAGCTTCATGTCCACATCCTGGTTCAACCTTAACCGTAGCCTAAACCGTAATCCTAGCTTCATGTCCACATCCTGGTTCAACCTTAACCGTAGCCTAAACCATTACCCTAGCTTCATGTCCACATCCTGGTTCAACCTTAACCGTAGCTTAAACCCTAATCCTAGCTTCATGTCCACATCCTGGTTCAAACTTAACCGTAGCCTAAACCCTAACCCTAGCTTCATGTCCACATCCTGGTTCAACCTTAACCGTAGCCTAAACCATAACCCTAGCTTCATGTCCACATCCTGGTTCAACCTTAACCGTAGCCTAAACCCTAACCCTAGCTTCATGTCCACATCCTGGTTCAACCTTAACCTTAACCGTAGCCTAAACCCTAACCCTAGCTTCATGTCCACATCCTGGTTCAACCTTAACCGTAGCCCAAACAATAACCCTCACTTCATGTCCACATCCTGGTTCAACCTTAACCGTAGCCTAAACCCTAACCCTAGCTTCATGTCCACATCCTGGTTCAACCTTAACCTAAACCCTAACTCTAGCTTCATGTCCACATCCTGGTTCAACCTTAACCGTAGCCCAAACAATAACCCTAACTTCATGTCTACATCCTGGTTCAACCTTAACCGTAGCCTAAACCCTAACACTAGCTTCATGTCCACATCCTGGTTCAACCTTAACCGTAGCCTAAACCCTAACCCTAGCTTCATGTCCACATCCTGGTTCAACCTTAACCGTAGCCTAAACCCTAACCCTAGCTTCATGTCCACATCCTGGTTCAACCTTAACCATAGCCTAAACCCTAACCCTAGCTTCATGTCCACATCCTGGTTCAACCTTAACCGTAGCCTAAACCCTAACACTAGCTTCATGTCCACATCCTGGTTCAACCTTAACCGTACCCTAAACCCTAATCCTAGCTTCATGTCCACATCCTGGTTCAACCTTAACCGTAGCCTAAACCATTACCCTAGCTTCATGTCCACATCCTGGTTCAACCTTAACCGTAGCCTAAACCCTAACTCTAGCTTCATGTCCACATCCTGGTTCAACCTTAACCGTAGCCTAAACCCTAACCCTAGCTTCATGTCCACATCCTGGTTCAACCTTAACCGTAGCCTAAACCCTAACCCTAGCTTCATGTCCACATCCTGGTTCAACCTTAACCGTAGCCCAAACAATAACCCTAGCTTCATGTCCACATCCTGGTTCAACCTTAACCGTAGCCTAAACCCTAACCCTAGCTTCATGTCCACATCCTGGTTCAACCTTAACCGTAGCCTAAACCCTAATCCTAGCTTCATGTCCACATCCTGGTTCAACCTTAACCGTAGCCTAAACCCTAACCCTAGCTTCATGTCCACATCCTGGTTCAACCTTAACCGTAGCCCAAACAATAACCCTAGCTTCATGTCCACATCCTGGTTCAAACCTAAGAAGTAGGTTATCACAGAATACAAAGGTTAGCTGTCAATGTTTATATGGAAAGAATTTAAATAATAATAATTGACTAAATATAAGTCCCACTCAACAGCGTCTAGCTCCTCTCATGATGTCCTCAGGCACTCACACACTAGCTTTGATCAGGTCTGGGACTCTCCATGCACACCATGAAAGACACACTGCAGATGCTAAACTAGTTCAGAAAGTATAATCACATTATGATTATAGAAACGGTATATTTGGTGTCCAGCAGTGTGTGAAGCTCTCTCTTGTCTAACTCTGTACTCTCCTGTTACTAATGTGTTTGATCACATAACAACAGTGGACAATGGACCTAATGGACTTACTGGCAGGAGACCACAACCTGTATGTAAAGAAGGCTAATAGAACTAGAAGCTAGCAAATTAGCCAGCAATATAATATCATAACAGAGTCTGCATTTGTGTAAGCAGCAGTGTGAGACAGGTTGTGATTTATATTGAGTGTGTGTGTGTGTGTGTGTGTGTGTGTGTGTGTGTGTGTGTGTGTGTGTGTGTGTGTGTGTGTGTGTGTGTGTGTGTGTGTGTGTGTGTGTGGGGGGGTGTTTCCCAGTAAGCATAATAATAAGAATTCTGAAAGAGAATGTATCAATTAACAACTACAGTGAGAGAGCATGCTAAAGGGAAGAGAGGCAGAGGATATAAAAGATAGCGAGGGAGAAAAAGAGAGAGAGGGGGAGGGAGAGAAAGAGAGAGGGAGGGAGAGAAAGAGGAGAGGGAGGGAGGGAGAGAAAGAGAGAGGGAGAGAGAGAAAGAGAGAGGGAGGGAGAGAAAGAGAGGAGGGAGAAAAATCGAGAGGGAGGGAGAGAAAGAGAGAGGGAGGGAGAGAAAGAGAGAGGGAGGGAGAGAAAGAGAGGAGGGAGAGAAATCGAGAGGGAGGGAGAGAAAGAGAGAGGGAGGGAGAGAAAGAGAGAGGGAGGGAGAGAAAGAGAGGAGGGAGAGAAATCGAGAGGGAGGGAGAGAAAGAGAGAGGGAGAGAGAAAAAGAGAGGGAGGGGGAGAAAGAGAGGAGGGAGAGAAAGAGAGGAGGGAGAGAAAGAGAGCTGTGTAAGAACAGTCTACATGATATAACAAAGCTTTACAAGGTAAACAAACCGTTACCACAGAGAACTGCTGTTTTAGTGCCTCTCTTCTATAATTGGCTGTTGTTTGGGTGAACTTGTTTTACAGTAATACAAACAAAACCAAAAATACTACAAACAAACAGAATAAAGTGAGATATTTACCACAGTGATTTCCTTGTAAACGGGTTGTTAAGCTCTTTTCCCCCTCAGAGACTGTGTGTGTGTCACTTGTTTATTTACATAATGAGATTTAACACTGTGACTGTCCCTACAGTGATTCTTCATCCCACAATGAGAACCAATTCCTGGGTGTGTTGTGTGTGCGTGTGTATGTGTGTCTGTGTGCGTGCTGGACAGCCTCTCTATTTCTCCATCTCTCACCCTTAGTAGTCAGTCTATCCACAGAGCTTAAGGATGACCTAGGGCTCTATTCAATCCGTACCGCAGAAGTTCAGCGTTACAGCGTGATTGAAATTTTAGGACAATGTTCCTGCGTTAGTGGAGACTGCATTCACGGTAAACGCTGCACATGTCAGCTCAATGGGAAATTACCTTTACATTTCTATAGCGCAGTCTGTAACGCTTCAGCCATCCAGATTGAATAGATCCCCGAGACTTCTGTCGGTACTGTGCACCTGGAGGCACCAGGGAACAGATTCCTGACATACATCTCAAGTTTGACAATGTTGACAACCCTCTTCTCACTGTGTGAGTGCACATGTGTACGTGTGTGACCATCCCTTACACAGGGCGTAATGAAGGGAATCATTTAAGGTCCCTCCGCAGATGAAGGTTGTGAAAGCCTGCTGGGAGAACCACTTAGTGAGACCCACAAAGACCAGAGCAGATTCTTAGAGAGTTACAGTGAGAAAGCAGAAGGGGTGATTAAAGAAGACAGTATTCTCTCCTCCCTGATCCCTCCCTCCCTCCCTCCCTCCCTCCCTCCCTCCCTCCCTCCTCTCCTCCCGCTCTCCCTCTCTCTCTCTCTCTCCTCATCTGAATGGTGCATAAATCATGCTGTCATCAGTGCTGCGGGAAGTTGGGCCACACCTGTGCGCGCGCACACACACACACACACACACACACACACACACACACACACACACACACACACACACACACACACACACACACACACACACACACACACACACACACACAGAGAGACACTCACACACACACACAGAGACACACACATCACAGGAGAGTGCTGAGGGGAGGACGGCTCATAATAATGGCTTGAGTGAATGGAATGGCATTAAACACACGGAAACCATGTGTTTGATGTATTCTGCTCCAGTCATTACCACAAGCCCTTCCTCCCAAATGAAGGTGCCACCAGCCTCCCGTGACACACACACATACAAGGACCCCTCTCTGCTCTGCGATGATGATGAGCATGAGGACATAGGATAACAGATCCCCTTTTATCATTCCTTGACTCTCCCTGACATTTAAAAACCTATTAACATCACTGAGACTCAGAGCTGTGTGCGCTTCATAAGAGAGACACACACGAGCACTAAACATTTACTAGCAGTATTAGAGATAATGAAGTGAAGCAAGAGAGTGTGTGTGTGTGTGTGTGTGTGTGTGTGTGTGTGTGTGTGTGTGTGTGTGTGTGTGTGTGTGTGTGACAGGTCTCGCTGATAACCTGAGCCCAGAATGCACAGACAGTGGAGTAAAACAATCTTTAATAAGGCCTTCTCATCTGCTCTAGACTAGTAGGATTAAAGAGACAGAGAGAGAGAGACAGAGACAAACAGAGAGACAGACAGAGACAGACAGAGAGACAGACAGAGACAGACAGACAGAGACAGAGACAGCGAGAGACAGAGACAGAGAGACAGACAGAGAGAGACAGAGACAGACAGAGACAGAGACAGACAAAGACAGACAGAGACAGACAGAGAGAGAGACAGAGAGAGAGACAGAGACAGACAGAGACAGAGAGAGACAGAAACAGAGACAGACAGAGACAGACAGAGACAGACAGAGAGACAGAGAGACAGAGACAGACAGAGACAGACAGAGACAGAGAGAGACAGAAACAGAGACAGACAGAGACAGAGACAGACAGAGAGACAGAGACAGACAGAGACAGAGAGAGACAGAAACAGAGACAGACAGAGACAGAGACAGACAGAGAGCGTCACTGCTGTTTAGAGGGTACGGCAGACAGCTAGAACCCTCACATAAAGCCTTAGAGCCAGGACCCATTCTACATTTATTTATTCAGCCACACTTGCCCCTCGACCTCTTGCCAGGCCTTCATTGTAAATAAGAATTTGTTCTTAATTGACTTGCCTGGTTAAATAATAACTAAATAACAACATAAATAAATCAAAGCACCTGCTAGTCTCACCTCAGAAACCCTCAAAGAATAACTATTTACAGTATATTACTGTATTACTATTACCATGTGTCTATAAGGAATACAATACTAATTGAAAGGGTTATTGTGAGCCTGGTGACAGATTAAAGTGTTCAGTGTGATTATATAGACAGTAAGTGGCTGTTGTAAAGGATTGAGTGCTGCTGCTGTGTGATAATTGTGCAGCCAGCCCACTCATAGACATGTCTGAACTGTAAACAAGCACTATTTACTATTTACAGCTAGCTGGTCTGGCCACTGGATTAATTGATGGTCCATTATTGTAAAGCCTATTGTACAGTGTGACAAAGGAGGTACTGTAATCACATAAAACAGAGGCTGGGGGAGTATGGGCAACACTGCTAATGTATATAATAGACGTACAGTCTCTTTAATTATCATTAACAGCTATATGTCGATGGGCTGGAGAAGCAGCACATAATGTAGTAATGTATCTAAAACATGTTATTGCTGTAAAATGTAATTCATTCTTGCAAAATAATAAAAGCTTATTGCAAATACAGTTTACTCCTGTGTGTGTGTATGTGTGTGTGTGTGTGTGTGTGTGTGTGTGTGTGTGTGTGTGTGTGTGTGTGTGTGTGTGTGTGAGTGTGTGTGTATGTGTGTGTGTGTGTGTGGGTGGGTGGGTGGGTGGGTGGGTGTGTGGTCAGAAATTGAGAGTTTAAGACTTTGGGGTAGCACAGACTTGGCCTGTGGTTTGGAACTAAAGCAGGATTGAGTTGGGTTGATAGGGACGGGAGAGAGTGAGAATGAGCAATATAAACAATGAACTCTAAAACCTCTAAAGTCCATTCCCTTAGTGCATGAGTGAAGATATGGCTCTGTCAAAGTTTCACCGACTCCCACTTTCACTTTTAATACTGAGGTCCCAAAACACAGACACTGATACTGACTATTATCAATTGACAACTTAAGTTTGTTTTGGATTAATTCACAAATCATTTATCTCACTAGTGTTGTTTATGCTCATATTTATGTGCTGAGTTTGTTTGTCTAAAACCAAATCACCTAAACATTTGAACCACTAGTCTGGAAAATATGAACTTTATTTTCCCAGAATATTATATGATTTATTTTTCCTGAGAATTGGAACATTGTGTTCTCTATGTTGTTCCAGAACCAAGGTATTTAACTATTTCCCCAATGTATTTTTCTCTCTATCTCTCTCTCTCTCAGGCGTGTCCCTGCTGTCCAGTCCAGAGTCACTATGGGGACGACAGTTCAGATGGTAACACGTTACACATCTCCCAGTGTTTTAGGACTAAAGGAGACTTAGACAAGGTCTGCTGCAGGAGGTATCAGACCTACACAGCAGAGCCAGATAAAACCCTTCAGCTCTACTATCACTACTAATGTCTGTCTCTCACCTCCAACATTACAGCTTGTCTAACACTCTCACCTTTACCACTAGAGCACAGCAGAACAGTGTGTGTGTTGGTGTGTGTATATATTATATATGCACAGGCGACTACCTACTGCTTTCGCACCTCTTATCTTATCTCATTCAACAGACCCCAACTCACTGACACCTTATCTGGGGTTCATACTGAGCTGGAGAGAGAACTAGAAGAGTACTTGTCATGTGTTTAAAGATATGAATAAGAAGTAGGTAATATTAAAGTTGGAGGTATGAGGGTCGATGTAAATTAATGTTGTATCAATATTATTTTGGAGCCTATCTAAGGCAGAAACACATTAGGCATGCTGGAAATGTAATAGATGGAGTATTTGGCAGAGTTGTTGTACAGGTAGCAGTGGTAATTAGATCTATATCCATTATAGTATTCTCATCAACTCAAGGGAAAAATGGTGGTGTAAATATTGGGAGGACAAACAGTGGATGGCAGCATTTTAAAACACATTTCCTGCATTTCTACACAGTTTGACATGACGTATTATGCCTCCCTTGAGGGGTATTTTGAAAACACAGTATAAGTGGAAGGATAACCTTTTTTAAGGAAAACAGATTGGTTTTAGGAAAACTGCTAACTTCCTGCATTTGAACACATTTTGACATGGGGCACAGAGAAAGATATGCTGTTTTATAGCTCATCTCATGCTATTCTTCACATTTTGCCATAAAGATGAGAGAACATTTGTCAGTTTTAAAGCTAATTTCCTGCTACTCTACACATTTGTGACCTGTTTCACGAAGCTAGGCTTATGTTGCACGTCACTGCTTCACAGGAGAGGCATTCAAACCTTTTTATTTTATTTTATTTTATTTCATCAAAATGCGTTTTTAGGCTTGTGCCTTAATAACAATCTTGTATGCCATCTGTAAATACGAATAATTGTTTTAAAATACAAACCTAGTTGGTTTAGCCACAGAAAAATACAGGAACCTCCCCGCTAGCCATGATTGGCTGAGATATTGGATGGGCTGGACATGCCAAAAGATCAGTTCAGATTGGTCTGCCATGTAGCACGCTTCTGTCTAGAACATGTGCTGCTCAGTATGTGTAGATAATCCTTTCTTCCGCAGCTTTTTTTTAAGATACCATGAAGAACTGAAAAAGTGTTGCGTCTGCTCTCAACATTGCTGCCCTGAATTTAACAGGCATTATCGACAAAGACCAGTGGGAAAAGTTGTGATGGACTACTTTCTGGAGGACGATTGTGCCATGCTGACTCTCTCTGACTCTGAAAATGAATCCGACAATCTGGAAATCCCTGATTTAGGGTAAAAACATGTTCACTGAACCATACATTATAGATTCTTCTGATGACAGTGAGGGGAAGAAAAGGCGATCAACAGTGTTGTTGTCATGTAAGAAGTTGACCGAGTTTTGAAATCAGTGGAATGCCCGGTGGAAGCAGAGATATGATTGCCAAATGCGGAGAGAGTCGAAAAGAGAACACGCTGTTGTATAAAACACCTTTCTCCGGATTACATCTTCAAACTAATGGCAACCATGGCATCCATGACAGAGAGGGAGAAGCGTTCATCCATGTGTACGGAGAAGAGTCTAGCTACATTTTCAGATATTAGATGTTTCTAATTTTGTCAGATAGTTGTTTTCATTGCAAGTTAAAGCGTACTGTTAGCTAGCTAGCAAACTTTAGCTTGCTGGCTCGCTAGCTAACGTTATATGTATGATCGGTGCAGTAATAGCATTCATATCTAAGGAAATCATTTGCATTGCTAGTTGTAGCCTAATGTTAGATAGCTAGCTAACATTGAACATAGTTGGTTAGCTTTAGCTACCTGCAGATTCATGCATGGTGCATGGTAGTAAGAGTTGGGATTATGGTTCATTGTTTAGCCAGCTAGCAACATGTTTAAACAAAAGACTCCACTATGCAAGTAACCATTTCACTGTACCTTTTACATCTTCTGTATCCTGTGCATGTGACAAGTAAACATAGATTTGATTTGATATTGTGTGTGTTTACTAGAGATGGTAATTTTAAGAACAACTTTTTCCTCCTGAGGAGGATGAGCTGTCCAATCAGCGATCTACTTGCATTAATATTTTTAATGAGCAGTATACGCCCACACCACTGCAACACAAAAAATCTGCTTTTTAACCTACTTAATACAATAAATGGAAGGAAAACTACAGTATTTCACTCACACTGTAATTCATTATAGGTATTTCATAGAAATCTGGAAACACTGGACAGTTACTATAAAGGTCGACTTTTGGCAAAAACGCAAAACGAATGGCTTTAAACTGTATAACTGATCAATGCACCATCATATCAGGTCATTTAATGCTTAAAAACAAAAATGATGAATAAGATATTTGGCTACAGAAGTGACATTTCTTACAGATCATTACAGCTTCCATCCAAAAACGATTCCTGTGAAATAACTTCAACACATACTGGAGGAGTTACTGGCTAGCCAAGTTTAGTTAACGAACTAGCTATGTTGGCCACGGCGCGCATGACCAGAATGACACATTGATGAACCACCAAAGGGCACACCCCATTTCTGTTTGAAAATTGAGAAAGAGGAATTGGACCATTTTTCGTGCCCAAGGTCGACCCCCGACCTGCAGGAGGCCCCCAATCCCATTTGTTTTTATTTTCATTTTATTTTACATAAATTATTGGGGGGGACGAATCGACCTCTTCTGAATATTGGGAGGGGACATGTGTCCCCTCCCCTGTGGCAATTTCGTAAATGCATCAGTATTAATATTAGTTCAGGTACTTGAATGGCAGTTCAGTGTCTATATATGAGTGGTTTAAATACATCAGTGATATTTTGTATAACTGTAATGGTATGGCAGTGATGACCTGTCTGAGTGTGGTCGAGACACGCCTTGACCTTTAGTAACCTTTGTCAGCTAATTAAGAAACATAACAAAAATACATCTGACAGCACAGATACAAACACACACACACACACACACACGCACACTCACGCGCTTCTGTCTCGTAATTCTCCAAGACACACCTTTTACAGAACAAGCCTCTCTTAATCATGAGCTAAACTATGCTGTTGATCTCTCTTGGCCAGAATAAGAACATTAAATCACTCTCTTCTGTTCTCTCTGCTGCTTTAAGTGTAATAGTTATCTTGTTCTTCTCTGCCTCCCACTGAAAGCTCATCACACGTTCCTATCCCCCTTAGTCTAGTGAGAGACGGCATATGTGTGTGCGTGTGTCTGTGTCGTTGTCGCACTATGCAACACACACAAGTATCACACCATCCCTATGTTTATTGTGAAACAGATCATCTGAGTTGCAATCTGCAGAGTGAGCAGATTATCATCTGCCAAACACCATGGTTTGGTAGTGTGTCAAAATCAACCCTACAGGCACAATAGAAACGCACCAGAGGAGGCTAGTGGGATAAGCTATAGGAGGACGGACTCATTGTAATGGCTGGAATTGAATAAATGGAACGGTATCAAACACAGCAAACATATAGACCCCCCCACACACACATACAAACACACACACACACACACTCACACACACACACACACAGCTATGTCTTACTATACTTGTGAGGACTTTTTGGTGACCAACAATTGATTCCCATTCAAAATCCTACTTTCCCTAACGCTAAATCTAATACTAAACATAACCCTTACCCTAACCTTAACCCTAACCTTAACCCATAACACTAACCCTGAACCTAAACCTAGCCCTAAACCTAACCACTAAGCCTATAATAGCCTTTTTACAATTGAGGACCAGCACGATGCTTCGTGGCGACCAAACTATTTATTCCATTCAAACCCCTAAACCTAACCATAACCATAACCATAACCATAAACTGAACCCTGAACCTAACCCTTACCTTAACCCTAACCTTAACCCCAAACCCTAACACTAAACCTAACCATAACCATAAACCGAACCCAGAACCTAACCCTTACCTTAACCCTAACCTTAACCCCAAACCCCTAACACTAAACCTAACCATAACCATAAACCGAACCCAGAACCTAACCCTTACCTTAACCTTAACCCCAAACCCCTAACCCTAAACCTAACCATAACCATAAACCGAACCCTGAACCTAACCCTTACCTTAACCCTAACCTTAACCCCAAACCCCTAACCCTAAACCTAACCTAAACCTAACTCCTAACCCTAAACCTAACCCCTAACCCTAATTGTTACCCTAACCCTAATTGTAACCTTAACCTTAAACATAACCCCTAAGCCTAAAATAGCCTTTTTCCTTGTGGGGACGGGCGAAATGTACCCACTTGTCTGAATTTTCCTTGTTTTACTATCCTTGTGAGGACTTCTGGTCCCCACAAGGATAGTAAAAACAAACCAAATACACACACACACACTCTCACACACCTCACACCGACAACATTTGAGACACTTTACAGAATATAGCATACACAGTTTCTCCACTACTGAACACATACAGTACCAGTCAAAAGTTTGGACACACCTACTCATTCAAGGGTTTTTCTTTATTTTTACTATTTTCTACATTGTAGAATAATAGTGAAGACATCAACACTATAAAATAACACATATGGAATCATGTAGTAACCAAAAAAGTGTTAAACAAATCAAAATGTATATTTTATTTGAGATTCTTCAAAGTAGCCACCCTTTGCCTTGATGACAGCTTTGCACACTCTTGGCATTCTCTCAACCAGCTTCACCTGGAATGCTTTCCCAACAGTCTTGAAGGAGTTCCAACATATGCTGAGCACTTGTTGGCTGCTTTTCCTTCCCTCTGCGGATGAACTCAACCCAAACCATCTCAATTGGGTTGAGGTTGGGTGATTGTGGAGGCCAGGTCATCTGATGCAGCACTCCATCATTCTCCTTTTTGGCCAAATAGCCCTTACACAGCCTGGAGGTGTGTTGGGTCATTGTCCTGTTGAAAAACAAATGATAGTCCCACTAAGAGCAGACCAGATGGGATGGCGTATCGCCTTGAATTCTAAATAAATTACGGACAGTGTTACCAGCAAAGCACCCACACACCATCACACCTCCTCCATGCTTCATGGTGGGAACCACACATGCGGAGATCATCCGTTCACCTTCTCTGCGCATCACAAAGACACGGCGGTTGGAACCAAAAATCTAAAATTCGGACTCATCAGACCAAAGGTCAGATTTCCACCAGTCTAATGTCCATGTGGTGGTCCTCATGAGAGCCAGTTTCATCATAGCGCTTGATGGTTTTTTGCGACTGACTTGAAGAATATTTCAAAGTTCTTGAAATGTTCTGGATTGACTGACCTTCTTGTCTTAAAGTAATGATGGACTGTAATTTATCTTTGCTTATTTGAGCTGTTCTTGCCAAAATATGGACTTGGTCTTTTACCAAATAGGGTAAATATATCTTCTGTATACCATTCCTAACTTGTCACAACACAACTGATTGGCTCAAACACATTAAGAAGGAAATAAATTCCACAAATGTCCTTTTAACAAGGCACACCTGTTAATTGAAATGCATTCCAGGTGACTACCTCATGAAGCTTGTTGGAAAAGCAGCCAACAAGTGCTCAGCATATGTGGAAACTCCTTCAAGACTGTTGGAAAAGCATTCCAGGTGAAGCTGGTTGAGAGAATGCCAAGAGTGTGCAAAGCTGTCATCAAGGCAAAGGGTGGCTACTTTGAAGAATCTCAAATATAAAATATACTTTGATTTGTTTAACACTTTTTTTGGTTACTGCATGATTCCATATGTGTTATTTCATAGTTTTGATGTCTTCACTATTATTCTACAATGTAGAAAATAGTACAAATAAAGAAAAACCCTTGAATGAGTAGGTGTGTCCAAACTTTTGATTGGTACAGTACATTCTAGCAAAACATTGCTTTTCCAACTTTCTCAGATTCTTCAATGGTCCTTGACAATTTTCCTGACAGAGAGAGACACTGAATAAAAGAGATGAGAGTTTGAATGAGAGGTTGAGAAGTATGACTGAGAAGAGTGACAGATAGACAGACAACAGTGACCTGGTGCCTCAGTATCAGCCTTTCTCTGTCCCACTGACAGATCTGTAACATTGGTGAACACAATCTGAAACATCCAGCGTCTGGGAACGCAGCTCAGTGTACCACAGCACACAGAGACTGACAGAACCATGGGCTCTCTATTGAGAATCTGTCTCGATCTCTTTCATTCATTGTTGGTTTTGTTCTGTCTCTTCCTCTCTGACTCTAGTCTAGACTGGGGTTTTTATCCTCCCAACATTCCGGTAAACACTCAGGCACGGTGCAACGTACTCAGAGCCTTAGGCCAGAGCAATCAATTAGTGAGAAAACAACCCAGAGATCAGGCAGTTGGTTTTTGCTCAATAAAACCACCTCTGGAACCACAACAGCTTCTGAATGCCTGGGACTCTGAAATAATACTATTTCTATTCTATCTCTCTCTCTCTTGCCATAAAAGTGGGCAATGTATACTGAATACTGCCTGGTCACAAAGGCAGATACCAAATCTCACCTGAATACAGAAGCCTAATGTACACTAGCAACACTGCTTCTGTTTCATAAAAAACAGCAAACACCATTCCCAGTACAGCTACAAACCAATCTGGAAACCAAATGACTTCACAACTCTCCATCCTGGTAATATTATCATTAAAAAAAACTAGACAAACACACCCTCTCAATGCCTGCGACTGAGCCCTGCAAGCCCGATAATACATAGAGCCAGAGAGCTACTAGAAGCCTTCATGGTCTATATGACTGGAACACAGGGTCTATATGGCTGAAACACAGGATCTATATGGCTGAAACACAGGATCTATATGGCTGAAACACAGGGTCTATATGGCTGAAACACAGGATCTATATGGCTGAAACACAGGGTCTATATGGCTGAAACACAGGATCTATATGGCTGAAACACAGGGTCTATATGGCTGAAACACAGGATCGATATGGCTGAAACACAGGGTCTATATGGCTGAAACACAGAGTCTATATGGCTGAAACACAGGGTCTATATGGCTGAAACTCAGGATCTATATGGCTGAAACACAGGGTCTAAATGGCTGAAACACAGAATCTATATGGCTGAAACACAGGGTCTATATGGCTGAAACACAGGATCTATATGGCTGAAACACAGGGTCTAAATTGCTGAAACACAGGGCCTATATGGCTGAAACACAGGATCTATATGGCTGAAACACAGGGTCTATATGGCGGAAACACGGGGCCATTATAACCAATGAGGGCCATTATGACAAGTTGACAACAGGAAATAAAGGTAAGACGCACGCTACACTATACACACATACACATAGATTTTGTATTGTAGATACAGTACTACTCTACATGCACTCATACACCATAAACACAAACTCGCACATGCATACAATACTCTCCCCTGGTCTTTCTCTGGTGTGGGGATATTTGTGATATTTGTGTCACTGCTGTTTTTTTAGATTGGACAATCTGAGCCTCGCTCTATTTGACTGTTTTTCTGCTCTTTGTTCACTGAACCAGGGGAGAGGGAGGGAGGGAGGGATGAGGAGAAGAAGTAAACAAAGGGGTGCATAGGGATAAGAGTGAGATATCAGCAGGGATAGTGGGGGATGAATAAAGGAGCGTATCAGACATACTGTAGAGTTAGTCTCTGAGGTCAGGGTCTACATCACTCTCTGGTTTAAGACACATTCTAAAGTAGAACAACAAACACTTGGGATCTAACCAATCTGGGATGCAGCATTGTCCTCTATCTGCTAAAGACACAACAGTACAGTACCTCTCTCTCTCTCACACACACACACACACACACACACACACACACACACACACACACACACACACACACACACACACACACACACACACACACACACACACACACACACACACACACACACACACACACACACACACACACACACACAGAGAGAGAGAGAGAGAGAGAGAGACAGTGCTGTTATCTGGTGGGAGAATAGAGAGTGTAGTTTATTGTTCCCTGAGTGCTGCTATGTTAGGGTTGATTGCTACCGGTTTACATTAGGGTATTAAACAGAGCCCAGCCCTATCTATCTGTCTCTGCCAGCCACACAGATTTGTGTTGCTGCTGTTATTTCCAAAGAGGATTGGGATCAACTAGCAGAGGAGAGAATAGATAGCCTACTGATATTACAACCTGCCTCTTCCTCTGCCTTCTGCAGAAACTGAGCGCATGTGTGTATTTTTGTATTCATGCGACATGTGTCTCGGTACACCTTCAGAGGGGTGGGAGGTGATGGATCAGAAGAGAGTCGACAACTCAACTGCTCTCCTCTCTCTCTCTCTCTCTCTCTCTCTCTGTGTGTGTGTATGTGTGTGTGTGTTTGTGTCTCTCTCTCTGTGTGTCTGTGTGTGTGTCTTCCTATAGCCTCCTCTGGGATAGTGAGTGACAGACAGAGAGAACAGCAGCAGAACAGAGGGTTGTCGTGTTTCATTCTGCCTCTCTCACCAGTGTCCCTGACATGAGGATCTAAGCCTGTCACACACACACACACAACCCCAGGTCAGCACAGGGATCCCCAGAGGGTCAGAAAAGAATAATGACTGAAACTTCCTCTCTCCCAGCCAGTCCAGTCATGGCCACAGCCCAGCTCAATCATTACCACAATCCATCATTTTTATTCTAGGATAAAACACAACCAGCATCTATCAGCAAACAGCATTCCAGAGATCATCCTCTATCTCTTTAGTCTCCAGTACTGTATAGCCCTGCTCTAGTGGGAGTAATGTAATAGTAGAGGCTTTAGCCTCTCATCCAGCTTCTCTCCTTCAACAGCCAATCACAGAGCTAGATCAATATCCAATCACAGAGTTAGTCGATTACTTGATCAGAGAGATAATTCTATAGCCAAACACAGAAAATTCAGTTGCCAAAAACATAGCTATTTCAGTATCCAATCAGATGGCTAATTCATTAGCCAATCAGAGGGCTAATTCAGTAGCCAATCAGAGGCAATTACTTTTATCTTCAGTAGCCAACCACAGAGCTAGTCGTAAGTCAGTCCAGTAGGGCCACAGAGGAGTACTGGTTCCCATAGCATCACATATCTCCCCCTTCTGACACTCACTGAGTAAACTGTCACACACATTATATAATGTCCTCATAAAGCCTACCATCAAACTGTTACTGCTCCACTGCTACAGTCCACTGCACCAACACAACCAACAAATCTCCACTGCAGCCACCATGTGTGTGTGCGCTGTGTGTGCGGTGCCTGTGTATGAGTGTGTGTGCGTGAACGTGATGTAGTGTGTAAGTGCAGTGTGCACTTGGCTGTGTTTTCTGATATGATCACATACTATATATCGCTTGGTTGCTTTTTATATTGACCCATCTCTCTCTCTTCCTCTCTCTCTTGCTCTCTCTCTCTCTTTCTCTCTCTCTCCCTCTCTCTCGCTCGCTCTCCCTCTCTCTCGCTCTCTCACTCTCTCTAGCTCTCCCTCTATCTTTCTCTATCGCCCTCCAACTCCCTCTCTAAATCTCTCTCTCTCTGACTATCTCTCTCTTTCTCTCCCTATATCTCTCTCTGACTCTCTCTCTCCCTCTATCTCTCTCTATGACTTTCTTATCTCTCTCTCTCCCACTCCCTCTCTGTCTCTTTTTTCCCCGACTATATTTATATCGTTATTGTTTCTGTAGTGAGTTGTGATTCCATGTGTAGTTTCAGTTCCAGGTCTATGGGGTTTCCTGGTGGTAAAGCATCATACCAGTATTTCCTGCTGTGTGTTGACTCTGGTTCTGTATG